>NW_020653900.1:14844254-14935454 GCF_003589595.1 Hyposmocoma kahamanoa
TTCCACCACGTCGTTTTCACTAAACTTCCACAAATGTAGGTAACTTAGAATCCAAAGTTATAGGTACATGCAAGAGACTTACAGGTGACTCGCATTTAGTAGAGGCGTAGCTGCAGAGCATTGAACACAACCTTAAAGTTGCCTGCATATCGGTATCCCATAGGATATACCACGGAGAGTGTGAGTTTAATTCCGCCTTCCCCTTTTAAATCATAGGCGTGCGCTGAGGTTCCACTCCTATATTGTTGTTATACCAAGGCACTCACATTAACTTCCATATTTATATGGCGAACGGCTGTAGAGTGGTATTCTGCAGACCTCGAACGCTATGACTTGGGCCTGTTCAAGGCGAGAGTGAATAGGCATTATTTAGATGTGCATGGATGTACCTTATACTTTATTGTCACTTTAAATCAGGTGAAATGGAGGTCAACTGAACATTTATTTTTTCATAAAAAAGGGGTTCCAAAATACGTCCATAGATTTCTCATAGATGGCGCTACGGCTAAAAAGCCGTTAAAAAACCAAATACAAAGATACGACAACAAGCACACAGAACAATTCGTGAAGTCCGCTGGTTCGTTCCGTGGCTTAGTTGGCACAGCGTCTGGAACGGTTTGCTTGAAGACGTCGGTTCGAATCCGGCCGGATCGATGGATTTTTTTCTAAGTGTTTGATCTTTGTATTAATATTTATAACAAACTAGTGGAGTAATTTCACATAAAAAATAATTTAATACCAATTTAATAAAAAGTTAAAGTCTCTTTCTTTAAAATGGACCCGTACGCAGCAGTGTGACGTATGATCGATGTCACTGATATAAGAACAACCGACATTTCATTGAACAGTTCCTACGTGATTCGTTAAGATAACATTCGTTACCCAAAATTTGATTGTCTTAAATTTCAATTCAAAATGGACGCCGACCCTTATTGGAAACCTTGTATTTATTACAACTAATAGGGTTGACCCCAATTACACCGTGTCTATATATAACAGCACCTTATTGACGTGGCACTCGCTAATTTCATTAAATTATCGGTATACAAGAACAAGACTATATTTAGGTCGTCTAGATACAAGTAGTGCCAACCTGAGAAACTAAGTGCATAAAAATAATTTCCTATTCATTTTTAAAGAGTATTTCAGGACGCAGTTTTATAAATAATTAACTACTGGCATTGACTTACAATTATATGGACGTCGGGTCCGCGCTAAAAAGTGTCCGAACTTATAGGGCGTTAAAATCGTATACAGAGCGTCATTCACGCTCTAGTCTTCGTTTGTTCGACTGACAGCGAAGCAAGCAAAATTAGACAGTACTGTGATGACATTACAATTTAAATTCAACGTTTCAAATTTGTCATATTCCTTTACATGTCACTACGTTTAAATAGGTTGACTTGGGACATTTTTTTTTTCGTGGTTTTTGTATTAGACCCGTCGTCCATTTATTTGTAAGTCAATGACTGCTGGTAATTTTTATGTTCATTTCAAATCACTTATAGAAGCGATTTCAAACTTCTTTTGAACAAAATTCATTACTGACATTACTTCAAGTAGCAGTAAAGCTACTTGTGGAAGACCTTGTCCAGGGTAGTACTGCCACCTTGCCTATTACTGCCGTCAAGCAGTAATGTAAACAAAATTACTGAAAAATTGGACACTTGTAGACGTAGTACTGTGCCCCTCAGTTTTTTTTTATAATATCAAGTGACGGGATGAACAAGTCGTGGCGCCTGATGGCGCTACACGCATATCCATTACAGTCGCAGTGCCACTCAGAACTGTCAATCGCAAAGATTTAAGGGGCACTGCCACTGCACCCGTCACCCTGAGACTTCAATTGACAAGTCCCATGTGCCTGTAATATCACCAGCACCCTTCAAAACCGGAATATACTAATGCTGACATTTCTGCTTGGCGGCAGAAATAGGTAAGGTGGTGTACTACTCTTTGCGATTTAAAGCTCTGAGTTGCACTGCAACTGCTATGATAAGGTGTGTAGCTTACCACAACCCATCATTGGGTATTATAGAAAAAGGATAAGTATATCAATAACCTTATCGAATTTCGGGGAAAAATATTGAAATTATTGTAACTTGAAAATAGTCTGACATGAAAGTACTAAAAAACTTATGCTTTTGTTTTTTTTTCGCATTTATTCCACATTAAATTAGGATAGAGTATAGAAGGTCTATTCATTTCGCTTTGAAGTTACCATTGTATGTCAGAGTCGGTTAAAAGGTCATCAACGATTACGTCTTCCAGCCCGCATTGGGTAGAAACAAATGACTACGGGATTAACAGCCCTTTAAGAAACTTTTAGAAGTGATCTATGCCCGCAGAACAGCTTATTACTTGATGACTGTATTTTCAATCGCTCCACTGTCCTATATGCTACGTGTAAAGTAATGACCTACAGGTAATTAAAAGGTAAGGAACAGGTTAAAAGAAATTATTTAACGTAAGTTTACAATAAAAAGATGTCGGACCTACATTAGGAGGACGTTCAAGAAGTAAACTGCACACAGCGCGACTAATTTATAATATCGTTTTGACATTTTATTGATTTCAAATGGAACGTTACATTGACTTGTTATTTCTCATAAATAGATGGCGTTAATATTAATTCTTGAGATTAATGTACACGTCATTAAAGGACAACACCGAATGTTGCAATGTTGGCGCTCCTGTTTGGACACGTTAACCAACTGTGTGGAGTGTATGTAGGCGGGAAAACCAGCCAGCAAATATTTTTATCATTTATAATAGCCTTATTATTAGCATTATTCTTAGCTTCATGTAGGGTCTATGCGGCCCCCCATCATTGCGACCTTATTCGATCTATTGTCATCACCACTAATTACAGTTCGGAGCCAAGGCCAACAGTATTAACAGAACTAAAGGACTTTCCTGGCCCCCACAGTTTTCATGACCTCTGGTTATAGCCTGTGCCTTCCCAGTATAAAACTTCGTACACCCATAAAGGGGTAGCACTGACGGGATTTTGACCTTTTTCAAAGTTTTTCAAAGAAGTAAGCACGAGCAAGTCGGGCACCTGGTGGTACGTGACACGCCTATCCATAACAGTTGCAGTGCCACTCAGAGCTTTTAATCGCAAAGATCTTAGGGCGACTGCCATCGTGTCCGTTACCCTGAAACATAAGTTGACAAGTCCCATGTGTCTGCAATTTCACCAGCACCCTTACCCTTCAAAACCGGAAGACAGTAATGCTGACATTACTGCTTGGCGACAGATATAGGTAAGGTGCCAGTACTACCCTGGATGTAGTCTTTCACAAGGAGCCCTACTGCTACTAAACAAGTGCTTATTCAAACCACAAAGCCCTGTTCTGATGCTCTGTCCAAGAACAGAGCTTCTCTACAGTGTTTGTCACTGTAGGCAGCTATCAGGGCTTTTGTGTGCTCATTGAATGGCCTTGAAATGCATTGTAATTCAAATTATATCATTCGCGATATATTTCCACAGTTAAGTGTATAAACGTTAAAGAAACACGTAATAAGTTGTGAAAGAAAGAAGTTATAAATTTGTTTCAATGTAAATTTTCCAGGTAAACATAATAATTTCGAAGTAAACACACCGGTTTACGCAACTACGTACGAAATGTAAACAATGTAGGTTATTTTGTAAACATATTGTACATTTATAGCCGCATTTCGAGCTGGAACATTTTGTGTAGCTTTTACTAATGGACACGTGGTAAATGATATTATACTGAAGGCGGACGCATTGGGTGAATTATTTTTTAAACAATATTGCAATCGTTATACCAAACAAATAATGTCTTGTATTTTACGTCTAGTCTGAAGTAAAGATATCTTAAACTTTTCGAATTACTGAAAACTATGAATACTCCATCGGTCAAATATAGAAATACAGCTACAGATTCCGGAAATAATACAACAGCTGTCAAATCTTAATACTGATTGGTAAAGCCTATTGGGTACGTTTTCCCGACAATCGGATTGGAGCACGCAATCCCGGATTATTTTGACTCTATTATTGGCGGTTTTAGGTGTACGTACAGAACCACTTACCACACTGCAACGCAATACCGGGAACTAACAATTGAAAGACGTGAAATAAAAAGTACCTCTACCATTATTTATTGTAACAGCTTGCGTAATATATTTGACAATTTTATACAGCGCCTCTAGTGGTCGCAATAAGCATTTTTAAAGAGGATAGTTATAAGCCTGAAGACCTTAACTAAGTATATTATGTAAAATTCATTAATACAAAGGTTGATCATAGAAACCGTTATATTGAAATCGGTTAACGGAAAAACCGGTTTCATTCCCTAGTTAGCCACCCTTAGAGGTGAAATATTTTCTTCAAATTTAAATGAAATCAATATTAAGGTACTCCCTTTCCAACAAAAAAAGAATCATCGAAATCGGTTTACAAATGCCGAAGTTATCGCATAACATATACAAAAAAAAATACAGTCGAACCGAGAAACTTTTCCTTTATTGATCTGACAAGACTCGTCAATACGCCAAACTAGGGCCACCTCTCTCCCAACGTAGCGACATAAGTTGATAAGTCTCATGTACCTGTAATTTCATCACCACCCTTAACCTTAAAAACCGGAAGACAGTATGATCATATTACGCTCGGCGGCAGAAATAGATCAGATGGCAGTATTTCAAAGTCAAAATACAACAGAAATCGTTTTCCTGCCTGGTTTTCCCCAAATCTTGTAAAATTAATTAAAAACAAGACCAAGTACCATCAGCGTTACAAACATTTTGGTAACCCTCGCGATTATGACACATTTTCTTTGCTCAGATCGAGATGCAAAGAATTGATGCCAAAGGATTTCAAATCATACATAAATAACATAGAGTCTGACTTACCAAGAAATATCAAATCCTTTTGGCGTTGTACTAAAAGTAAGCGACTGTCTAACGATTTACCTAGCCGTATGGTTTACATGAATAACTCTGCAAGCACTGGTGAAGATATAGTAAATTTATTTGCAAAATTTTTTTCCTCCGTATATTGCGACAAGCCTAGCTGTAATTATGAACCACAGTTTCTGCAGAGTAATTACGTGTTATCAGATGTGAATATAACGGAAAAGGACATCATACATAAGCTCAAAAATTTGGATATCACTAAGGGAGCTGGTCCAGATGGTATTCCGCCTGTGTTCATCAAACTATGTTCTAGAGCGTTGGTTGTACCTTTATTCTACATTTACAATAAATCTCTCAGTGATGGTATGTTCCCGTCCGTTTGGAAAATTGCAAGAATAACACCAATTTATAAATCAGGTGATAAAAGTGATGTCTCTAATTATCGCCCAGTTAGTATATTGAGTTGTTTTGCTAAAGTCTTTGAGAGTATACTATATGAACATCTCTGTAGCCATTTTGCTCATATTTTAAGCCTTAAACAACATGGATTTGTCAGCCGTCGTTCAACTACTACTAATCTCCTAGTGTATATGAATGCTCTAACTAAATCATTTAACAATAAGAATCAAATAGATGCAATCTATACTGATTTTTCAAAAGCATTTGACCGCGTAAATCACTCGATTTTGCTAAGGAAGTTGAGCCACTTAGGCATTCATGGGAATCTCCACCGGTGGATTGGCTCATACCTACTGAACCGATCGCAGCTAGTAGCTCTTTACGGCTATACTTCTACTTCATTTTTGGCTCTGTCTGGGGTTCCTCAGGGTTCTAATCTTGGCCCATTACTGTTTTTAGAGTTTGTTAATGATTTGTTAGAGATAATAAACAGTGATTGTTTGGCTTACGCTGACGATATAAAGATATTTCGCGTTATTAAAGATAGTAATGATTGTCATCTTTTACAAAACGATCTGAGTGTAATAAATTCGTGGTGCGCGGAGAATCACATGGCGTTGAATGTCGGAAAATGTCAGATTATTACTTTTACAAAAAATAAGAATAGTATTACTCACCGATATAGCGTCAATGGGGTTGCACTTCAACGTGTGGATGTTGTGCGAGATCTTGGGGTTTATTTTGACACTCAGTTGTCGTTTAGATTTCATTTACATCATGTCGTCAACAAAGCAAACAGGATGCTTGGTTTTATATTAAGAACTGCGAAACCATTTCGGAACCCGTTATCATTTCTAACTTTGTACTATGCGTTGGTTCGTAGTCAGCTTGAATATTGCTCTACCATCTGGTCCCCTGTATACAATACTCATGTAGA
This sequence comes from Hyposmocoma kahamanoa, assembly GCF_003589595.1. NCBI lineage: Eukaryota > Metazoa > Arthropoda > Insecta > Lepidoptera > Cosmopterigidae > Hyposmocoma > Hyposmocoma kahamanoa. The sequence goes on from NW_020653900.1 coordinate 14,850,478, forward strand.
CAGAATAGAGTCAATGCAAGCTAAATTTCTGAGGTACCTTTGTAATAGGTTTAATCTCCGCAATGAACTCCCAGACTATAGTGACCGCCTCCGGAAGTTCGGTCTGAAGAGCCTAGCTGAACGTCGAAAGATCGCGGATCTGTGTATGCTTCATGGGGTTGTGAATGGTAATCTCGGTGTGGGACTGTTGGATGAACTGTACTTTAGCGTTCCTACGCGACATATGCGTCGCCCTCGAGTATTTAGTATACCAACAACAAATAATAATGTGTCATACAATAATCCATTACACAGGATGTGCCGCTACTACAATGATATCTGTAATGGTACAGACATTGATATATTCTTGCAGGGTATAAACAACTTTAAGAAATGTCTTCAGCGTTTGTAATTTTAAATTTTATTTTTCTTTTTTTTAATTTTATTTTTTCTTTTTACTTTTATGAATCAATTTATTGTTTTTTGGTAATCCAGATGTTGAGTATTATTTATATTTTTAATAATTAATTATTTCAAAGATAAGGTAATTTTTAATTTTTATTCTATGTATTATTTTAATTATTTAATTTTGTTCATTTACATTTAATCTGATTATTCTCTAATTTTAAATTATTGTATTGTTATGTTGATCAACTAAGCATAATACCATATTTTTTCTTTGTATAAGCTGTGTGCAATTTTAATTGGATAGCAGTCGCAAAAAAGTGTGCTAATAATGTAATTATGAGCAAATCTGACTCGTATATCTGTAATTGTACCATATTGAATAAATAAATAAATAAATAAATAAATTTCCCTGGACGAACACTTTCTCTTAAATTTTTTTATAATACAATTTAAAAATCTGTTCCACCAATCTTCTTTCATTCATTCTCTCTACATTACAACTCAACTGGGCTGGTAGCTATGAAGGTACCTAGTTGGGTGACGAAATACTTTCATAGATTTCTCATAGATGGCGCTACGGCTAAAAGTCACTAAAAATCAGATACAAAGATCCCAAAACAAGCACATAGAAATATTCGTGAGGTCCGCTGGTTCGTTCCGTGGATTCGTTGGCATAGCGTCTGGCACGTTTTGCTAGAAGACGTCGGTTCGAATCCGGCCGAATCAAAGGATTTTTTTCTAAATGTACGATCTTTGTATTAATAATTAAGACTGGAGTCATTTTACAAAAAAATAATTGAATATCATGGTGGTGAAGTAAAACATCCTAACTTCAATAAAACACTTAATCAAAAAGAAACAAATACAAGTAACAAGAACAAGAATAGAAATGATACAAAACTGTGTTTGTTATACCGAGAGCTAAAACCCCACGAGTGTGATCCACAATCCATTACGAGCAAGTCCAAACGCAGCCGCCTTGCTCGTTTTGTATAATATTATTGTTCATTGATGTACACAAATTTATTGTCTAGTAAGCCTTTTGGCGTATTGCGTACACGAGAATTGATGGAATTAGGTTATATTGTTTTGGTATTGATTTAGATTGTCGGTACAGGTATAAAAAGATCAGAATGCCTACCATAACCTTTCAAAAAACAATCTTATTTCAATGTAAGCTTATAGTAAGCTTATTATAATATTACTCTTGTTCGTACCATGACAAACCCATCAACTAAGTAATGTATTATTGCTAAAGTGACTGAAAAAACGAATGATTTCCCAATATTGTCTATTCCTTACTAAAAATAGGACAGAAATAACGCTATATGAATGTGTCTTCTTCTCTTTCTTTTTTCATGTTACAAATCGTGCTATCGTAGTATAATGTTAAAGTACTTAATAGTATTAACATTCAGAGAACTTTAACTGCAAAAAAAGGAAAAGTATGTATTATTGAAATCTATTAAAATTACATTGTTTTCATTTTCGCATTTTCGTGAACAAAAATAAATAAAACAAGCTGAGTCTTGATTGTAACGTTGTGAATTCGGAATTATAGTCTAGTGTCAACTGTTGGTGTCACCAAGGAGCACATTTATTTTAAGAGAAATTATTTGCTATGTCCTATCAAATAAAAAACAAACAAATAATTGAAGAGATATATGTAAATAATTAGTTTAACTTAACTTTTAATCATTACAAATCAATATTAAGACAATAAAACTGGAAATAATATTGTTTCCATTGCATCCGTGTAACTATTTTAAGATTGCTAAAAATAAAAATATTCTGTATTTATTGTAATAAAGATTGTAATAAATAATAGAATCGCTAACAATGCCGTGCTGTTCCAATCAGGTGTGGGAAAAACAGCAAAACATCTAATTACAAAACAAACGGAATCAAATTTCATCGGTAATTAAATATTATATATGTATGTAATTTTGCAATTTTCGTCCATTATAGCAAAGCTCAAGTTAACTGGTCGATTTGAAGTCAAACAGTTGACCACATCCATTGACGCATTGATTTAGTATATAGGTACCCATAAATCTATGCATTGACGACACCCGTCAATTGTTTCGAATTCGGACTGGCCAATCGGAGCGCAGTTGTCACAGTAATGACATGGCAGAATAGTTTTCAAACAAATTGAATGACATTTCGCCTCTATTTCTGGTTATATACTCGATGGTCACAAACAATGATATTATACTTTTTATGCTCACTGGTCACAAAGCTGCCAATAAAAGAATATAGTTTTAACATTATAATAAGCTTACTTTAAGCGTGGTACGAAAGGTAAATGTAAGGTTAAAGTAATATTGTTTTAAGAGGTTGTGGTAGGCCCCCAGCTCTGCCATTATTATCATTGTGTAGGATAGACAAAGAGTGGTGGTAATCCTTATTAAATTTTTGCATCTAAACTATCCACATTGAAATACTAATTTCCACATAAGTCACACAGAATGATTTATGTGTCTATTGCCGACTCAATATTATATATTAATTATTTTGTTACTGTAACCTCCCGTTCACACAACATTGTACTGCACGTTTTTTTTATATAGAACCGTTCACACGGTGTATGGCCTGCAAAAAAACGCACACAGCGTACGTTTATCGAATACGCAACGGTCTTGTTAAGCCACTCGAATGAACTTTAACGTATTCGGTGTGCAGGGGCGCATAGTATTAATGCATCTCTTTCCCACAGCGCGAAGTTATAAGTTTTTTATCGAATAGTCACCGAACAAGGGGCGTTAAGTATTGAAGTATCTTTTAGAAGGACACGCATAATTTTTAACCGACTTCAAAAAAGGAGGAGGTTCTCAATTCGACTGCATGTTCTTTTTTTCTTTTTTTTTTGTATGTATGTTACGCGATAACTCCGGTATTTGTGAACCGATTTTCATGATTCTTTTTTTGTTGGAAAGGGGGTACTTCCATAGTGGTCCCATTTCATTTTGAAGAAAATCATCCACCTCGAAGGGTGGCTGTTCACAAATGAAGATTCATTTTTATAAATAACGCCTAACTTTAATTTAGGAGCAATTACTTTAATGGTTGATTTTGCTATTTCTCCAATTCGAAGCGTTTTTCTCTCGATATACTTTGTGTAGTGTCGTAGTGAGAACCTATTTTTATTATCTCCAGTGTCAAGTCCTTTATAGTGGCGAACTAGGGGACATTTCAATAAAACTTAGCAAGTAGACGTAATTTCACGTACTTTTGAGGTCGGTTTTTTTTAGTACTCTGTACTGAGATTATTATATTATACAGTTCATCATTTCTTAGATTTTCGTACAACTCTAATGTATTTTTACGCACTGCTTCTTGAAACATTGGATGAACCCAATACCTATTGTTCTTCCAGCGGCAAAGTTGGCGTCTTCTATGCCAATATAAAAATGCAATAAAGCGTGGATCCGTCACAGACGTGTTCTCAGGGCGATTGCCGTGTGAACACTGCCGCTATACGTCTTTTAAAACGCATGAAAATATATCGTGTGAACACCCCGCTGTCTATATGTTTATAGTCGAAAGCGTCCAGGAGAATGCCGTGTGAATCAAGGCTAAGGCTTTTAAATGCATTTGACAAAGATAAAAGCTATTTCTATGTCAGAAATATGATAATTTCCAGCATAATTTGCAATAATCTCAGTACAGAGTATTAAAAAAACGACCTCAAAAGTACGTGGAATTACGTCTACTTGCTAAGTTTTATTGAAATATCCCCTAGTTCGCCACTATACGGGACTTGACACTGGTGATAATAAAAATTCTCATTACTCAAAGTACACTGAGAGAGAAAGACGCCTTGAATTGGAGAATAGCAAAACCAACCGTTAAAATAATTGCTCCTTAAGAAAAATTTAGGCGCTATTTATATAAATGAATGTTCATGCGTGATCAGCCACACTTAGAGGTGGATGATTTTATTCAAAATGAAGTGGGACCACTATGGAGGTACCCTCTTTCCAAAAAATAATCATATAAATCGGTTCACAAATACCGGAGTTATCGCGTAACATATATACAAAAAAAACATACAGTCGAATTGAAACCTCCTCCTTTTTTTGAAGTCGGTTAAAAACAAAATTAAATGCACTAATATGTATAATATATAATAAACTAGTAATTCTTGTCCTTACTGCAACTAATTGTTTTTCGTTCTTTTAATTGAATTTAAAAAGTGTATTAAATCCATTTTCTTTTTTCTTTTAATTTATTGTACAGGTCTAATTATTCTTTTTCACTTATATTTTCACTTATATTTTGTTTCAGTAGAAACTGTTACACCTTCCGTTTCACATTTGTCGAGTGACTATAACCTCTGAGACACAGGTTACCACCTAGTTCAGGGGTGGAACGTATGGCCACCTATTTTGACACTGTTGTAAGAAACCTGTTTAATTGTAATCTATGCCATGTAACATGTTTTATTTTTATGCACAATAAATTATTATTTTTATTTTTATTGCGCTGGCCATCATGTATCTCCAGTTGGAGTAAAGCTCCTTGTGAAAAACCTCGTCCAGGAAAGTACTACCTATTTCTGCCTCCAAGCAGTAATATGAGGATTACTGCGTTACAGCTTTGAAGGGTATGGAGTAGAACTGCAACTGTCAGAAAAAGGTGTAGAATACGTGAGATTATCGATGTTGCTACTGCTAAACTAATATATTTTAGTTACTTTCATAGTATAATGTAATACGGAATTCTCGTGTGGGGTAAAGCGGCAGATATGCAAACCATATTTGTGTTGCAAAAACGAGCGATTCGTTCTGTGTACCGTTTACCAAAACCTACCGAGTACCTATTCGGATTTATCTCAAAGTTTAAGCAGACTGCTATCATGACTGTAGTATCACAGTACATTTACTAAAATATTTTGTATGTCCGTAAAAACATATACAATTTCGTTAAGAAAGAAGATATTCATAATATTAACCTTAGAACTAAGTCCAAACTCATGATACCGTTTCGTTTAACCAAAGTAAATGACTCTTTTATGGGGAACTGTATACGTTTTTACAATAAGATTCCGGAGCATATATTAAGGTTATCATTTCCTAAGTTTAAAACTTACATTAAAAGTATTTTAATTGAAAAGTCATATCACAAAATTGAAGTGTGTGTTAGACTAAGATGTATGGAAAGACAATATGAGTCTAGATTCCACACAATTATGATTCAAAGACTTGATTGTTCGACTTTGGCTTTGACGAGGAGTGTCGCTTGCCACCAGGCGCACGACTTGTACGTCCAAAACAAAAAAATGTACCAAATTTCATTAACAAAATATACATCGTAAAAAATGTTTTGCTAAGTCACTAGTTCACCCGAATGGCATATAATAAAATTAGCATTTAAATCGCGTGCGCAACAAGTACAGACCGCCATGTTGTATAGTCAAATGAACGCATAAATAATTCTGTTGGACAGTTAATTATAACATGAATCTTTTATAGAAATGGAGTATCAATTTGTTTTGTTTTAGAGAAAAATAAGTGCGCATTTAAGGCGGGGTATATCAACGCGAACATAGATATCAGGAGGTGAGGTGTGGATCCGCGCGCTGTAAATTAGTATGAATATAATGTCAGAATAGAGTACTAAAAAAACCGACCTCAAAAGTGTGTGCAATTAAATCTATTTACCAAGTAGCAGCATTTAGGGGTAGTTCCAAATATTCGGCTTCAAAATTCTGGAATAATATTCCGCCACCTATAAGTGACAAGTCATCCCAATACAAATTCAAACCACTTTACCGGCAACACCTACTCTCTCGTTACAAAAATCTGTCTGACTTGTTGAAATTTTAATCTGAATATTAGTTTTCATATCCCCATATACTCTTCTTCGAAGGCATTCAAAATGTACATAAATAAATAAATAATTGTGGTAAACATTTATATGGCGAACGACTCTCCCTGCCTGCAGACTTGTTCCCTGAACGTTATAACTTGGACCTTTTTAAGGCGAGAGTGAATAGACATTATTTAGGTGTGCATGCTCCATCGTCGACCTCATCGTCACTTTCCATCAGGTGAGATGCAGGTCAAATGCACACTTACATTTGAATAAAAAAAAAATACATACAATAATGCCTACTCACTCCTTACCATAACTAACGTATTCAATATTTATCGAGCTCTTAGGTTTTCGCGATTGTTACACATAGGAAATGAAACTATTTTTCCAGATTTAAATCGCGTATATTTGTTTTTTCAAACAAACCGACGTTTCGGGCCCTTTACAGGTCCCATGGTCACGGTTAACAGTCAACCGTGACCATGGGACCTGTAACTGTGAAAAAACAAATATACGCGATTTAAATCCGGAAAAATAGTTTCATTTCCTATGTATTCAATATTTTTAAGCGAAATTAAGTTGTATTAACATATTATCTGGAATCAGCAAAATGTGATCTACATACAACCCCCTAAAAGCGGTTTTATATATAACTTATTTAGTTTCTTTTATTATTAAGCAAAATATAATAACAATTGACTTACCTTACTCGTCTTACTAGCAAAAAAACTTCGGTACCATTGTCCCGAAAGCTACCGAAATGGAAATGTTAGTAGTTACGACAATGAGGTCTGCAGGCAGGGAATTCCAGCCCATAACCGTTCGCCATATAAATGTGAATGTCTTTAGAATATCTAGAATATATTATTTCTGCCGCCAGGTAGAGTAATGCGATTATTACTGTGTTGTGGTTTTGAAGAGCATGGCTGCTGGTGAATGCATAAAGGAGCATGTCCGATCTTTGCGTTTTAAAGCTCTGACCGCAATGCACTTGCTATGGATATTAGTGTCGCCTACCACCAGGGGCATGATATGTTCGTCCTCTCACTTGCTATCATAAAAAAAATCTACTATATAGAAATGGAATACTCAAAACCAAACGTATAAAACCATGAGAGTTCCAGTGAAGTACTGCCACCTCCAATCTCTGCTGTCAAGCCATAATGTAACTGCGTTCCGGTTTTGAATGGTACTTGTCAACTTCTGTCTCAGGGTGACGGGCGCAGTGGCAGTGCTCATCAGTTATTTATGATTTAAAGCTCTGAGTGGCACTGCGCGTCCCGTCACTTGGTGTTATATAAAACGTTCTTAATTTAAGTGTAGTGCCTACGAACGGGATATACGGTACGTGAACTGGAACGTGATTCATTTCAATTGTACGGGAATGTTGTGTTAATATATCGCACTGCTATAGCAATAGTATTGTAACTTAAAATATGTGAAATTCAAGACTGCACCTTTTCTGAACGTAAAATTTGTTTCTCAACATGTCAATAAAACCATCGTTAGAATATTGTAAGAAACAATTAAAAGATGTCTACTTAACACAAAATGAGACAAACGTTTCATAAATTAGATCTGGACAAAAGAGTCCTTGCTCAAAAATTAGAAATTAACATTTACTTTTATTTTTAAATATACTTGGCAAGTAGGAAATTGTTTAGACGTCTGTAATAAACTTTAACATATACATGCACATTAATAATCTTTCACGAGAAGTGGGAGTAATACGTTTTTCGTCGATTCTGAAAAGATACACTTTTTGAGTGAATGCACCATTGTATTAAAAGTACGATGTTGTAAATAATTAACAAAGAGGCTTATACTTCATTAAAACAAAACATATTTTCAATATTCAGATTTTGCTCTGCTTATTTTCATTTTTCAGCCATTACGGAGAACGATTGAACGCCGCTACAAGCCAAGATTTCAAATGAGCATCTAGCTCATCACGCCGTCTCCTCCTGGATTTTCAACTTCTCCGCTTTGCGTTGGATGGGATCCACTTTATAGCGATCTTAGCCCACAGCTTGCTTGACCGATCCATTTCAGGCTGACGGCTTTTTGACCAAATTCAACGAGATGCGTTTAGGAGCGCAGTATATATATATGTTACGCACTCAATCTGACAGGTTTATAGCAGCTGAAGAGCTCCTTATGAAAGAGATCGTCCAAGGAAGCGTTATTTCTGCTACCAAACAGTAATACGAGCATTAATGCGTTCCGGTTATAAAATTACAGGCACATGGGACTCATCAACTTATGTTTCAGTATGACGAGCGCTCTATGGCTGAGACTGGCCAAAGATCTTGGTTTATGGCACAAATTATGTAAGGCGTATGTATACCCAGCATTAAGTGATGTCGGACTCTAGATCATCATGATGATGATATAGTTATTAACTCAGCCTATAGCAAAATAAACGGTAATCGTAGTGCTGGGTCATGAAAATTTCAATTTTAAAAAAATCGTAATTTTAAGGGAAAAAAATATTTTCACGAATATTTATACTGTATTTTTCCACATTTTGACATTGACGTTGTCAAAAGTTAGAATGAAAACAATGGAGCCTGATTTTTTATCGAAGATTCTTTTTTTTCTGTTGTCTAATCATTTTAAATCTCGTTTTCCTTTATCTTGCTTATAGATATAAAATTTTATGTTACAATTCGCGTTAAATAAAGCTTGGATTAAAAATTCCAATTCTATTTTTCAATTTTTCCAATTGTTCAGAAATTTTACCGGAAAAATATCCTATATTTGAAAATTACCCAACAGTTTTAGTAGGAGGTTTTAGTAGACTTGAAAACTAACTAAGTTAGATTAGTTCATAGCAATAGTAACTATAAAGAAGGCGACTCTTTCGATTAACAAAACAATAGTTTTATAGTCTTATATTATTATAGTTTTATAGTATTATAGTTTTATAGTATTATAGTTTTATAGTATATTATAGTCTCTCAAACCAATTTTACAGCTTTTGTAACTTTAGGCTGATATTTTGTTCTAAATAGCACCCTCAACAATAAAGTGATGTAATTCTGTAACTTAAAAATAAATTGAAGAAAAAACAAACCTAAAAATAAAACTTATGATATATGATGGTGTTCAATAAAATTGGCTGGTGGCTGTTTTTTCCCAAAAACTTTACTTTTCGAATTGGTCACTTTATTGTAGAGGGTATTACGTAATGACGTAATGACAACCAAAGGTCGTCGAAGTCTAAAACGTATCTAAGTAGGTCTTTACGAAAGTTGCGTGCAATAAGTACCAGTTTGCTATAGCGACAGACAGAACAAATGGATGTTTGTTTAAGGTAAAATTACGTGCCCAGACCATAAAATTAAACTTCATATTACTGAATGACTCGTAATTTATCACAGCAGCGAATTTTTTGTTATGGTTTTCGAGGTTTGCGGAAACCACGTATGTAATTATTATTTAGACACACTGTAATCTGTAAGTTACTTCGTTGCATATCATACTGCCTTCAAGCAGTAATGTGAGGATTAGTGCGTTCCGGTTTTGAAGAGTAAGGTAATAAATATTGTTAACCTTTATTATTTTGAGCCACTACCGCCAACTTGGTGTAAGCGATAAAAAACAAATTTTACAGGCGAGAGTTTTTTAAATATTTCTGCATTACATGGGATACTAAATTGAATAAGCTAAGTGGCAGTGGGCGTGCAAATTGCTCGCAAAACAGAAAGCTAAAGAGTTTTCGAGTTGCGACCGCGTACCAGAAGACGCTGCGTGGGCAAACCATCCAGAAAATGAACCCATGGCCTGGTGAAGGCCGCAGGAATCCACAGCACGGGCCCGGTCGTTGTGACAATTTTTGGCAGAAGACTACGTTCAACAGCGGACGGCGATATGATGATGAATTAATGACACCTCCAGAAGAAATACACATTCTTGCACACCTTCCGGATCTCACTCATTTATCGCAAACGTGAACAATTTAGCCCAACCCTGCCGTCGTAGCATGGCAGTATATCACATGCAATGTATGATAAACCTCATCATGATATTTATTTCAGTTGATAAAGCTATGATGAGATTATTAAAATTTATTTATTTCAATTGTGAATACTGAATCGGCAAGACACCACACCAGAGTCATTCATTCTTTTGTTTATTTGGTAATGAACTATTGATAAACATTTTGAAGAATAAAGATAATATGAAATTGCGTATCTTTGTCGTTTAAATATCGCCACGAAAACGATGAATCAAAAAATGCCGTTTTTGTAGTTTCAGTCTTTACGTACTTTAAGTTATTATTTACGTATTTCTAATTACTCTCATGTGTTGAACTATAATTTATAAATATCAATTTGTTGGTTTTTGTTATTTTTTTATCTCATTTGTCGCGCTCAATTTTACGTTGATAAAATTACGGTACAGAACTATTAAAATGTTTTAAAATCAGCTGTGACATTGCGGCCATGTTTGACACTGCGATATTTTTTGCAGCCATTGGTCGTGGCGCTCGCGATGCAACGAAAATGTAACGTCACGGTGCTCACCATGTTAGCAGTTGTGATAACATTTTAAAGTGGCGATTTTATTACTCGAATTAGATTGCTAAATGTGGATATAATAGCTTTAGCGCGGCGTCATGCTACGGGGGCTGAAGTACCCAAACCCATATCACACAATAAATCAAGTGTAACCGAATTACCTAATTTTAGATTTATTTGCAGGGATACAAGGGGCATATTAGTAAACCCATATCATGTGCTGGATCGATATAATAATATATAATCCTGCGCCACACAACCGTACCAATTACCTTGTTTCAAACTGGGAAATTCCTTGGACTTTAGGTGTCAGAGCAACGGAATTCACTCAACACCTGGCCCTGTACTTTCGTTTTTCGTCCGACATTCGTTCGAAACAATTGCTGTCAAATAAGTAATCTCGACCAAGTAAAAAAAACCGCATGATGCGAAGCGAATGAAGCTTCGTATTTGAAATTGTCTCTTAATATGATCGCGTATTACTTATTTCATAGTAATTCTTTCGGACGCACGGATGTCGGACAAAGAACTAGATCAGACCCCCTGTATCAGAACTTCGTTACCTAAATCGAACCTGTTCTCCTCCTCATCCAATGCCCACGGCGAAAATCATTGGGCTGTCTGGTAACAAGTCTTTTTCTCCATTAATCTAGTAAGTAAATAGTAAACAAGTAAATGAATTCTTTATTTACTCCACAAATTTGTAACAATAAATAACAATAAAAATTTAAATGAAATAATTAGTAGTGTATGTAGGAAAATTTGTAGAGCTGCAGCCTAAACTAGGACACCCTGTGTTTTAGGCCACCAGGCCTCCAACTGCCGAACAACCGAATTTCTGATCAATAAATCAATAAGTCTATGGAAACAAATTATATAATAAAAAAGAAAAGGAAAAAAAATGTGAGAGTGCGTGTAATTTGTATGTGCTTGAGATGAATGTGGTCTAAAGTACGTGTGAGTGTGTACATTTTTGAGTGAGTGTGCGACTTGTGTAAGTTTAGACGATGAACTTTACGAGCGAGTGAGCGTGTTTGGATCTATGAGAGGTCAAACTGTGATTGCTACACTAACACGTATGAAACTACAGATTAGATATTTAACGGACCATCAAAAAATATCAGTGAGAAACAAAAAGTAGTAGTACGTTTATAATGTCCATAAAAATAAATCAACAAACTCCATAAAAGAAATACCCAGTCACATAAGTGACAAAAAAAACTACTACAATTATGAACCAATAACTCAAGAGACCAATTAATCATTTGACTTTTTTTATAATATCAAGGGACGGGGCGGACAAGTCGTGCGCCTGATGGTAAGCTACACGCCTGTCCATAACAGGTGCAGTGCCACTCACAGCCTGAGACATAAATTGACAAATCCCATGTGCCTGTAATTTGCACATGACGCGATTGAAGCTTTATACTTAACACATTGTCTTGTAATTTGAGCAAGTTTTACTTATTTGACAGTAATTGTTTAGGACAGATGTCGGCATCGGATGATGTAAAGAGCACGAAACGTTGGTTTGTTGGTCCGAAAAAAATACCTTCATTTTCAAAACAGAATTTGATTAAAATACCAATAAAAAATTAACCAAGTTTTAATTCACGGTTGTATTTATTATTATTGTTATATTGAAGTAGCTTTGTAGGTGAAGTTAGAAAGCTAACTTAGTCATTCATCTTATGTTTTGGCTCTTGTTTCTGACAGGGCGAATCCGACCGCGTGAGCGGTAAGCCGGAATAAATGAGTAAGGGTTAGCACTGAGATACGCAGAGCGGAAAGCGTTTTGCGTATCAACGAGATCTTTGGCATTACGGTCCCATGTACACACTAGATTCATCACTACATTATTTAATTCTTTTTTTTAAATATGTAATAGACACACGCTGGCCACAATCTCACCTGATATTAAGCGACGATGTGACTGACGATGGAACTCTTTTGCCGAAAAAATGCCTATTCACTCTAGCCTTGTATATTGGAGTATTCCATTCGTTTCTTAGTGCGAATTGGTAGTATATCAACGACATAAGGATGGAGTGTTCCGAACCTTCTGGTCGACCGAATGAGGAACGGTGAGGGTGGAACTAAATTGAAAAGTTCCTGCGCACACTCCCGAAATGTATAGAAAACCGACAAGCAGGCTACTTTTCTGCGATGGTCGAGATTTTGTAGCTTCATAATTCATTCATTGATGTAATTGCACTGGAAACGGTAATGCAACTATTTTTTCGGATCTAAATAGCGTATATTTTTTATTCTCCCATCTTTGTCAGCCGTGACTATGGTTGGCTCACCTTGATACTGTTTTCCACTATAGTTTTTTAACTTATGAAAACATGACATCCCTGTACAGATCCTGGATACGACGCCTTGTTAAATAAAATAAATAAATAGGAATTTGTAATATTGATCGTAATGAATATTATAAGGTTTTACTACCACGACGTTCACTTATTTTTGTAAAATTACTCCACTAGTCACACACATTTATTATCTAGGCTCGCGAAGAAAGACTTCATCTTAATGATGATGATTGGACATTTGATACGACACGACAACTTCTTTAAGACTATTTTGGAGTGAAAGATCGAGGGGAAGAAGGGGAAGAGGTCGACCTAGGCGCAATTACATAGACCAAATAAAGGAAAAGGCCGGTGTTGTGTCGTATAAGGACAACGAGCTGGCTTATATGAGAGATGACTGAAAGATGCTCCACTGACAAGAGTATAAACTCTTAAGTTTGGTGATGATGAATAACAATAATAATTTTGTCTAAAAGCAGACACGTTTGTCTGGAAAAACAAAAACAAGTGCTAGCGAGGTCAACAGCCGTTTGATATAAAAATTCTGATGGCCAGCGTTACATTCTGACACATTCGACCAGCTTCGTTTATTCTGATACTCACTAATTACAACTCAGCAACAAAAATAACAGAATTACAAGGGGATTTTCTTTAAACCTATTTGATTTTACCACACTCAAGAGACAGATTCGTAAGCCTGTTTGAGGGCAACACCGGCTTGGGATGTTCAGATACGTCCATCCGTTTCATGTTAGTTAAGTGCTTTTTCACTCCATTGTGTCCCATGAGAGTACCTAAAGCGAATAACTATAGAAACTTTTCTATTTATATTTTTCAATATATCTGTTCCTAAACAAGTCAATAGCATTCAGCTTTTGGGCAACCCTGAACTTTGTATCTAGGTACACTATTGTGTATATTTGATGACCGCCGTGGTCGAGTAGCTTGCGCACCGGTTTTCATAGTGTCGCTATCTCTGAGGTCTTGGGTTTGATCCCCAGCATGGTCCATGTAGAAAATCTAGCTTTCCTATATTCTCTCGGGTTTGGGTGTTTGTGGCTTTAGTTACTTCTTTGAGTTCGGAGAAATGTATGTTGTTGTTATTTTTATTAAGTATAGAACCTATAAGTTATAGTACAAGTTTATAACAACCTCACTGGACTATATTAACAACATCATAAACAACTTTTGTTCTGCAACTTTTACAAAAAATTTAGAATTACCAAAAACAAACAAGTTTAAGTTTTTGTTATACTATCTGACACTTTTTTGATCGGTAGGTTTAGTAATGCCTGCCCCGTACGCTTATTAATAAAAATAATTTTGGTGGTTGGTGCTTTTGTTCTCTTGCTAACGCACAAAGTTAATCACCATTTAGAACCGATCAATTTTTTTAAACCAAAGAAAAATCCCACAAAATAAGAAAAGTCCTGCAAGAAAATTTGTTGTTTGTGATGATAGCTAGTACAGTATGTTGTTAGTGTTTTAAAAATGCAAGTATAAGTTGTGGTTGTCTATGTGTGTGTCCATGGCACCCGCGATACAGGGTTACGCGATACAGAAGCCGGGACCTCTGCGTAGCAGTACAGCATGGTAACCATTCGGCCAGGGATGCAGTTGCAGTATTTATAATATTAGCGACACGTGGTCAGTTTTCTGTAAATGACAGTAACACAAGTTGAGAAATCGCTTATCGCTCATAAATAGACCCCAACCGAAAACCAAATGTAGAGAAAAACACCTTAACCCGTTTTTAAAATGCAACAACACGCGGATAGCGGCAAGTGAAACTTGCTTATCTTTTTGAGCTCGGGTCTCTCCGACGCCCTTTTTCGTGAGCGCTCTTTACTTGCCAATTCTCGTACACAGGATGTCTTTTTTAAATACATCATCATCAGCAATACTTTCAACGTCCCATTACTGGATGCGGGTCTCATCTGAAACTTAGTCCTTATATCAATACGTTGCGTCGGCGTTGCGACGCATGGGTGACGCTGCGGTTTACTACATACAAATTACAGCGACATGCCACATGATGCGTTGAAACGGCGCGCGGTGAGAAAGAGCACATGATGCATTGCGTCTGCATGCCGACCCCTGAGCGGTGACGCTACGTTGATTGTATTACATACAAATTACAACGACATGCCACAATCATTCACAACCATCTAGTCAATTAAGCATTCTTTAAAAAACAAATGAAATTTGTTAATTTTGAATCCCCATCCATTTTGTGACATTTAACAACTTTTTAAAGACGTTCAGTTTTCAATCATCTTGTGCAAAAACGAATTTACTTAGTGAAATCAAACGTTGTTTTTATAAATGCAAAAGGTGACTTTCTAGCTAGGGGATCGACGTCTAACCCGAAATCAAGATGGCGTAAAGATTGATGGCTGGAGATTCATTAACAATTTCCGAAGGTCAAAATAGTGAAACAAAAACTTTATAGATATAGACAATATATATACAATATAGATAGACAAAGGTCATTTATTATACAGCTTCTGCGTATTTGGATGATAAAAATCGGTGGTGACCCGTTTAGCTTTTGCAGGGTTACCAGTTTTCATGAAATTTTAAATACACATTGCAGTTGTTGTTGGCAGTTTATCAATTGACTAATTTTTGAAGAATTTCTTTAATCCATTCGCACCCAACATCCAAATTCTCTATAAATAAATAAAATTAGCTTTAAATTGCTGTCTGCTGAAAATATTACCAAAACGATACCTCCAATCATTGACCAATGATCACTAAGCCAATTAAATTTTTGGTCATTTTCTGTTTCAGTTAAAAAAATAGAAATGAAAAAAATAATTCGGGGATCGTAATATCAGTAAATAAATAAGGCTATTTATATTAAAAATTTAAATTACCAAAATCTAAATTATTAAGTCGTACTAACCAGTTAAATAGAAAACTTCACGCAAATATTCTTGAGTTTGCTTGAAAACGATTTATCTTGTTTCTCTTGGCGGCGACGTTGGCGGCTTGAGCGCGACCATGAAACGAATTTGAATTTGTTTTTACAAAAACCGTTATACAAATATTTTTTTAAAAGGAAAAAATAATAGTAATCTAATTTGTATAAGTTCGATCAGGCGCTTCGATCGTAAGCACGCGCATCGAGTATACGAAAATGACGTGGTAAGCAACACGCCTATGCATAGCAGTTGCAGTTAGTTACAGTAGCTTGCAAGCGGGCAACACTTCAAAAAATCATAAAATTCATAGTAAAAAACCGATAACCGACCGTCTTCAGCTAATTGAAATGGACCTGTCGTCCAATCTGACCTTCGGCAGATACATTGAATCCATGAATGCAGCAAGGAAGCTTGGCATACTTTCCGGGGTGAGGTGTTATTTCATACCGGGACAGTTGCTTCAGCTGTATCAAGCACAAGTCCGGTCGTATATGGAGTACTGTTGCCGCCTTTGGGATGGCTTTGCTACATACCAACTGGCCACCTTGTATTCAATTAACAAGCGTGGCAAGAAGCTTATAGGTGACTCGGATTAGTAGAGGCAAAGCTGCAAAGCCTTGAACACCGCCGTAAAGTTGCCTGCTTATCGGTATTTTACAGGATATATTACGGAGAGTGTGCGATGGAATTACACGTTTTAATTCCGCCTTTCCCATCATCGGGGTTGCATTCCACCCCTATGTTGTGGATATTCCAAAGATTCGCACGAAGCGTCACGCTTCCACATTTATATGCTTCGATTTCACGAAGGCGTTTGACCTAGTGGACAATGATATTCTGTTAGAGACACTTTCCGCAATATAGATTTGCACCTGGCTTGTTAAAGCTGTTTGCTAGCCATCTTGGCGACCGCAAACAATACGTTACGTTGAAAAATTATAAATCTGACCCATATTTTACAAGGTCCGGTGTGCGTCAGGGTAGCATTTTATGACCAACCCTATTCCTACTCATGATAAATGACCTTTCCGAGGTTCGTAAAATAGTTAAGTGTTTATTCTTTACGGATGACCAAAAACTATTACATCCTATTAATTCAGTCATAGACTGTCGGGCTCTGCAGTGCGATATTAACGGGGTATCTGTATGTTACGGAAACAATAGGTTAACTTTTAACGTCGGTAAATGCAAAATAAGGTCCTTCACGAGATCTATCGCCCCTGTAAATTACCGGTATTCTATAGGCAATACAGCACTTGAACGAGTACAGTCTATTGACGATCTGGGAGTAATGGACTCCAAGCTCAACTTTCATAACTACATCACGACTCTCTGCAAAACAGCCAATAAAACTTTTGGTTTTGTTATGAGAGCATCCTCACAGTCTCGTAATACTAGGGTGGCACTTATACTTTACAATGCTCTTATAAGAAGTGGGCTGGAATACTGCGCGGAAATCTGGGATCCTTATGAGGATAAATATTGTTTCCAGATTGAAAAAATACAACACAAATTCGCTCGATACTTATACAAGAGAATGTATGGTTACTATCCGCTGCTCTTTCCTTCCTTATTTATTTACGGAATGGTCGGTCTTGACACCTTGGAAGTAAGACGTAAAGTTCGAACCGTACTTCATTACGTATTTCTTCTGCGAGGTAAGGTGGACAATCCCGGAACACTGAGCAACGTCGATCTGTTTATGCCAAACAGGTACGTCTGCACGGGCCGACGCCTACATCAATTGTTTGCGCCCCAATGCGACACACTTGCCGGGCTGAGAACGCGCCCACGAAACGTAGTCTCATGTTGCTTAATTATCTAGTCGCTAAGATCAAGAATGCTGACATTTTTTGCGACAACATTAGCAAAGTAATTTATAAGGCAAACTTAGCGTTTCAAATATGTATGTAGTATAAGAAATTAGCACGTAAGCGTTTTGGTTGTTACTATAAGTTTACATTGTGTCTTGAATTCCCTGCATGCAGACTTGTTCCCTGAACGTTATAACTTGGATGTTTTCAAGGCGAGAGTGAATAAATATTATTTAGGTGTGCATGCTCCAACCTCGACGTCATCGTCACTCTCCATCAGATGAGATGAAGGTCAAATGCACACTTACATTTAAATGGAAAAAAAAGTAAACTGCTGCTGCCATAAGCGTCTCCAGTTCGGTATTTCTATTTGTTAATTAATTAAGTTAATTGCTATTAAACTGAACCCATAATTTAAAGTCATTCATCATTCAAAAGGCACTCCCCTTTACACTTAACATTTCAATTCAACTCCAGCCACTTACAATAAGGCGTTCAAAGTTCAAAGTTTAAATGCCAGGTGATATTGACTGTACATTAATCTTGAAATGCTTGATGATTCTGCGTTGTTAAATTACCTTTCCACGGCTATTCAATAAGATGTAGAAAAAAACTTCAGATGGATTGATCGACGAAAATACAAAGGCTCATGAAGATCCTCAAGTACACAAAAAAAACAGGAGGAAGTATAGGATACATATATATCAGGATACATACGCCGCTCGCTACATTCCTGAAGCATCTCGCATCAGTTATTCTTGTTCTTTCGACCTAATCTTTTTGGAGAACGTCCTCAGTCTGTTGAAGATGTGTATGTACGTTGAGGTCGACCTTTCCCTACGAAGCAAAGAAATTTCTCGATTGCCAAAAAAACTTCATTGTCGGTTTCTTTGGGTTACGTTCTGAAGTGTGTACGTGGGAAATTTTCAATTGAATACCATCTTAAGCTAGACAATCAGGAATATTGTATTCTTATACTATTGATTTGCCACCATTTTGCCATCCACAAAAAGCGCTTTGCGTCCTCCTTCCTAATGCATACGATACTTAAATAGGTTTCCGGAACTGCAATTTGGGGTTCAAGTATAGACTTTTTTTAAACACACGTGTAACATCGTCGATCATTATCGCTCTAATGCAGCTGAGATTATGATCAAACGTTCGTTCGTTTTACTTCCTATACAATTATGTCCAACGTATTATTATCAAGTAGAAGGGGAAGATAGAAGGAAAAGGAAAGAAAGGAAGACCAAGACTACATACAGTGAATAAATAAAAAAGAACGTCCAAGTTCGCAGCTGACGTCAAGGAGCTAGTTACGGCCCGTGAGAAGTGGAGGAGACTACACCGACACGAGGTTGGTTTTAAGATAGAATGTTGATGACGATGACATACGCCGACCCCGTCATGAGGAATAGAGACGAGTGAAAATCTTTAGGACTTAAATTAACTTGTTATTGACCACTACCTGAAGCAAAGATAGGATCTTCGATGGATCGAACTCTCCCAGAAAATACTTATCCAGTCACACTTTAAAGATACTCGGGTTGTATGTGCTTGGAAACGCAGTCGCAGTCAGGGGTTCCATTTCTCGGCTGTGCGCATCATAAATATGATGACTAAAAGCGCTTAGTACGCCTAAAAGGAATATCGAAGTAAGGATGATACCCGCCGTACGTCTGCATATCCGATGGTAAAAGGGGATGGGTGGAGTTGATGGACCTCATGGGCACACTCACCGAAATATATACCGCAGAAAACCGATTGTCTGGCAACTTTGCGCCAAAGGCCCACTATGAACTTTGGATTCGAGCGTATCGTCGCCAATAAGTCTCCTGGTACTGCATTCAACCGAATCAAGAGCCTCAAATAGATATTTTGCTGAGCCATCCCACAGGTGACTGAAATACTCCATGCAAGATCGAATTTGTGCTTTGTACAGAGTTAAAAGCTGTCCAGGTGTGAAATATAGCTTCACCCTATTAAGCATATCCAGTTTTTTACTTATGTTTTTATACTTTATACTTTAGTTTCAATATTAGCGCCAAAGTTAAGGCCTGCACTCAATGTTATGCCAAGGAGCTCCAGGCTCCAGCTAGGAGGATCGAAAAACATCCATCGTTATAGATATAGATTTCGAAACAGCAACTTGTGAAAATTCACAATCAATCTTCAAAATACATCCGAATGAATCTGAAACATTTATATCGCATTGAGATTTAACAGCAAAAGGCTAAGTTGATGGACGAATTATAATTGCTAATGTCCAAACAATCGTGTTAGGCGCTCGCTGGGGCGCAAATCAAATTATTTGACGGCCCCCACATCGCCCCTTTTAACACGCCTGGAGTCAGGATTACTCTTTTACTAATTTCAGATATCAGTGGGTCCAGCGAGTGCTAGATTGGCGAATGGCCTATTTGGAATTCTAAGACTTTAAAAGGAAAACACAATATATAACATTCAGAATATCTTTATTCATAGATAAGTAAATTGAAATCGGCATATTAATAAAAACACTACTACTTCGTAAAGTAGGTTCTTCTGACAAAATAGATAAGTACCCTGAGAAACTGTAGTGATTGCTCTTGGTAACTATATATAATAATTCACCAGACTTTACTTTCGTTTAAAAAAAATAGATCGCTCTAAACGTTAATAACTCCTACGGTAGAACAAAAGAAAGCGCGCAAATACGAGTGTGATGCAAAACGCATGAGCGGGGGGTGCGAGTCGTTAGACTTACACGTTTAAACTTATCACCAAATACAGATCTAAAACGTGTCAGTTAATATAACAAAAATATAAAAGTTTATTTTTAGTAAATTTATTAATAATATACGGCAAAACAGTCGTTTGGGAACCTAGGGCTTAAAAATGTAAACGCTCACTGAGCGAAAAAAACGTTCTCGAAGCGTTGTGATCTCTTAAAATATCCATAACATGTTATTCGTGTGATGACACATGTACGGCCTAAAAATACCACACAATATTCGCGTTGTGGCTCATTATTAAGACATTCTATAAAGAACTACGTTATATACATTTATATTTTTTTATCAAACCAACGTTTCGAGTTTGTTACAGTCACTCAGCGGTGACCATGTGACCATTAATGCTATTCTAGACAGATAGGTATTTACATTTAGATATTTAGATAGATAGATTTTATTACTCACACACAAGAACAAAAACAGTACATAAACAAATAATAATTATTACTAACTAGTTGAGTAATTTCACAAAAAAATAGTAATGAAACAACCTGGCATTCGATAAAACTTAATTACAATTAAGAAAGTAACATCTCTAGTAAGCGGTTGGTAGCTGTAAAGGTACCTCTCTGATGAAGAAAAAACGTTCTCTCTCAACAATAAAAAGCTATAAACATAACGCGAGTTTTATCTGCAGAAAGATGGTGAATTTCTTACAACTGGTACATAATTTGGAGATTTTTTGTGGAAAATGTCACTTATGTGGTTTTACCTTTAAGCAGACGACATGGAAAAATTCGTAAGGTCCTCCGTCTGGCACGGTTTGCTGGGAGACGTTAATTCGATCTAACCGGATCGAAGTGATTTTTTTCTAACTATTCGATCTTTGTTTAATAATTAGTACATGAACATGAACTTAATACTAATGTGGGCAAAGGCGGCCTTATCGCTAAGTGCGATCTCTTCCAGCCAACCTTCCGCAGAGGAAAGCTAATACGAGTGGCAGGCATAGTGTGCCAGCCAATGTATAATTTAAAATTAATTGTATACATTAAAAGTACATTATATTTTATCTAATAATAAATACCGGTATAGTATACCTACATATATCACAGGTCAGACGATACTTACGCAATCCAGTTTTGATCAGCTCAGCTACCGAACACTAAAAAACCGACCTTAAAAGTTCGTGTAATTACATCTACTTGCCAAATGTTATTGAAATCGGTTACTGGAAAGTGCGCGAAACCGGATTCATCCCCTAGTTTGCCTCCCTTAGAGGCGGAGAATTTTTTTAAAATTTAAATGGGACCTTTCGTAAGGAACCCTCTTTCCAACAAAAAAGAATCATCAAAATCGGTTCACGGGAGTTATCGCGAAAGATACATGCAAAAAAAAACAGTCGAAGTCGATTAAAAATAGGAAGCGACTTAGAATATTAAGATTCGAAAACAATAGATACATTATATTAACTAAAATAACGGCTATCTCACGTATTTAAGTCGGATTTTTGCTTGACATGTTTCGTACCAACCGTGGTCCTTCATCATGAGACTCCGCGGCGGTCGATGACTCGACGGAAACTGTGCGCCAGAGCCCTGGCTGCGCGGTCATTCAGTACGGCTGCAAGCGCAGGCGACGTCGGCGAGAAACTACCCTCGTTTGCTTCATTTTTATTAAAGTCATACGCAGGATTGCACACTACACTAACAACGTTACTTTCTAAAGTCTCATTTACACTAACGTGGATTATCCGTTATTTTAGTTCATGTCTGAGTGTCACGGTGGTTTTCTATTTAAAATAGATACATTAGTTACTTGAAATAGATAAAATTTTAAAACCTATATTATACGTCTCACATCTAGTCACGGGTCAACAGAAGAATGTAAAATTGACAGTGATATTTTGACATGGCCCGCAACGGAAAGCAACACACACAAAATATATTCATTGACATTTTTAGAAGAATACTAAATAAAGGTTGCATTGTGATAACTACGTTTATATGAGCCGCTGGCCTCATAAATTTAAACCATGAATAATTAACTCAAGGACTGCCACTAACTCTGAAAAGGTCAAAATTATTTTATTATAAGAAATCCGTCTTAGATCTATGGCCTATGGCTCTTTAATATAAAATATAATAAGTTAATTATTTTTCCTTGTAATATTATTCAAATACAGGCATTGACTTACAATTATACGGACGTCGGGTCCGCGCTAAAAAGTGTCCGAACTTATAGGGCGTTAAAATCGTATACAGAGCGTCATTTACGCTCTAGTCATCGTTTGTTCGACTGACAGCGAAGCAAGCAAAATTAGACAGTACTGCGATGACATTACAATTTAAGTTCAACGTTTTAGCTTTTTCATATTCCTTGACATGTCACTACGTTTAAATAGGTTGGTCCCATGGTCAACCGTGACCATGGGACCTGTAAAGGGCCCGAAACGTCGGTTTGTTTGAAAAAACAAATATACGCGATTTAAATCCGGAAAAATAGTTTCATTCCTAAATAAGTTCATTAGTTTATTATTTCTTTTGGGTTCAGAATCAGGAATATAACGCACTAAGTATGTCCCACTTTCAAATATAAAGCCTGTATAGACCATGACCTAAAGTTAGTTCCTGAACTTTGACAAATATGCTTATCAATAGATGGCATTGTGTGCTACAAACTAATTTATAATTTAATATTTCCTAATATGGCGCTAATCCCAAACAAAATAAAAATAATAAGTAGAATCATGACTGAAGCTATTGAAAATAAAAATCACCTTAATTTCAACCAAGGCGACGGTTTTAAGCTTTCATCGTCGTGTGATCCAGTCATCAGCAAATGTAAACGACATCAAGTAGCGCCCGACAAGTCGCCGGATGTCGTGAGTATTGTGTGTTGGTCTAGTGACAACACTAGTGCACGAATAAATATTGAAGACAAAGTGT
Source organism: Hyposmocoma kahamanoa (assembly GCF_003589595.1). NCBI lineage: Eukaryota > Metazoa > Arthropoda > Insecta > Lepidoptera > Cosmopterigidae > Hyposmocoma > Hyposmocoma kahamanoa. Next base: position 14,873,926 of record NW_020653900.1, read on the forward strand.
GGAGTTAGAAAAACTTGCACGACTAGAAAATGTTGACACCCGTCTCTTCAGTCCCTACGACACCATGGATGTTGCAATACATCCGAAACGTCAAGGTAATTAAAATTTGTTTCATACATGATTAAGTCCCGAATTAAAAAGCTAGTAATATGTAAAAATCATGAAAGTTTAAATCAAAGTATTTTCATTATACAAGTTTCAGGGTCGTATTCTAGAACTCTACTCAATGCTCAAGTTAGGATTTGAGTATGGTTTAAAGCACTCGAAATCATACTCAAGTCCCTTCCATTAGGGTCCTATTTCCAGTGCTTGTGTTTCCATTGCAATCCTGACTTGAGCATTGAGTAGAGTTCTAGAATACGACCCTTAGTGTGTGACTGTTAAAACCTATCAAGATCTTAGAGTGGTTACTAGTGGTTAGTGGTAATTGCATCGATGCAATCGCTTATAAATCACAAGTGTAGCGATGCAATCGCGCGTTTATATCGCTGCTTAAAGTGGCACGTGTTTGTAAAGCTAGAGAATTAGCTACTGCTTCGAGTTTGCACGGTTGCAAAATGTCGCCGTGTGTAACCGCTCTTAGGTTTTCGCGAATAGAATTATTGTATTTGTTTTTCCAAACAAACCAACGTTTCGTGCCTTTCAAGTTTACTGACTAATAATATTGTTAATTAATTAGAGACCACAGATCGATCTATCGATCAATGTTCTTGATCAAAGGCCTCACTCAGATCCCTAATCTCCCAAAATTCGTCTCTGTATAGGCTGCACAATTGTATTGTGGATGTTGCTGTCCATTGTTTTCGGACGTTTTGTATTTTTCCGTCCGTTGTTGCTTCAACTTCGAGTGTATTTTATTACGCATTTTGAGTGTTTCGACGGTGAATATTTTGACTTTGAACCAGCCATTGTTTTGTTCCCGCAATCAATGGAAATTCCAATTAGCTTCAATTCTCTGAGGCATATGATTTATTTTCCCTTACACGTATCCGGTGTTTAACATACTTACAGGTTATCGATCGCAACTTTGCTAATCCTGGCAACCTTTCTAGCTCCACTCAATATTTTCATACAAGCCTTCTTATTTTTCTCACCACACTCTACAACCTTTTTGAGAACATTCTCGATTTAATCTGAAAATTCCTTTTGTGGCCGTCCTTTTTGCAATGTTACCTTCTACATTGACTATATTTATATCTCTTTCGCCAGTCCACTTTTATTCATTAGCTTCTCATTCTAGTCAGTAAGAACACTTTCAAACCATATCGTCGGAGCAGTAATGTCCCATTATTACGTGCAGTTTTACCAACGATAAAGGGACTCCGATCACTCTCACGTCGTTGTATAATACATAATTTTTATATGGAGATATTTAAGATAAGATATTTATCTTTAAGTGCCACAAAGAATCTGCTAAATTTTTATTTTGTACTGAAGCCCTGTAATTATTAAATTCACATTCATCCCAAAATGGATAATTGTCCAGCGGTTTAATGACGGGTGCGTCATTAAACCGCTGACGTGGTGACGTTGCCCGTTGCCCCGTCAGCCGCTATGGTGCGCTTGTCGCCTGTCACTGCTGCTAAATAAAAACTAAAAGTTAATTTTTCAGAATATTGAACTTTATTAGCCTTTTCCTGATTTAACGTTTAACAAATTAGATGGCGTTATTAGCTCAAAAAATGTTTTTAAGTGACTTTGATCTTTATTTTCGTGGTCTCATCATAATGATGTTCGTCCCGTCACATCATATTATAAAAACAAAAAAAAATGTGACTTTACTATACCAAGGGTGACATATATTATTTCATTATGAAACTTTATTATTCTATGTATCTGTGTCGTTCGAAATGAACATTTATTATTGTATAAATTGGAAACATAATTGTTCGTGTTCGTCTAATTGTAGCATTCCAAACAAACATATGAAATGAATTAGTACAAGTCTCTTACGGCTGTGAAATGATATAAATGGCACTACACTACCCTTGTTTATCAGTTTCCATTTTGGCAATTTATTAGTCAGGCTTTCCTATCTACCAAAAACACTTAAAGTTATAATTTATAACAAGCACCAGTGGGATATGAAATATGAATGGGTATTTAACAAAATATGCAAATATTTTTATTTTTAAGCAGTGGCATCCTAATGGCGCGTTTATTCAACGTGAATTTCATCGCGCTCACGCCACGCAGCGACTGCGTGCTCGTGTTCAGAGACCGAACTGTCATGACAAAATACGCTCTATTATTTAGCTATCACTGGCCTACGCGGTGGCCGCGCAGCGAGCGCGCGGTTGTATTACTCTGAGGAATTTAAATGTTATTGCCTAGTAAACAGAATTCAGATTCGCTATTAATGAATAGAATAGAAAAATAGAATAGACAATTATTGCAACGCCACAACACAGATACAGAAAAAAACACAGACAAGCAAAAACAAAATTAAACAAATAATAATTATTTTTCCGGATTTAAATCGCGTGTATTTGTTTTTTCGAACAAACCGACGATTCGGGCCCTTTACAGGTCCCATGGTCACGGTTGACTGAGGTGGTACAGTCTTCAACCAGTTATGTCTAATATTGATGCAAACCACCCTATTTTTTTACTATAGTTACAATAGTTATTAATTAAATTCCTTATTTAGGCCCCGTGTGAAACCACCAACAGTCGAGCGAAGACCTGCCATCTTACCTTACGTGAGAGGTTTTACAGACAAGATTGGAAGAGTCCTCAGGCGTGCATCTATCAAGACCTATTTCAAGCCCCTGAGGAAGATTTCTCAGTTCCTAAGACCCGTGAAATGTAACATCCCCTTACAGGATGCAGGAGTTTACAAGCTTGACTCTGAGTGCGGTCTCTCTTATATTGGACAAACAAAGCGAAGTATTTGTACCCGCGTCAAAGAACATATAGCTGATGTCAAACACCGTCGCGTAAACAAGTCTGCAGTCTGCGAGCATGTCATGGATAAACCTTCACATTCAATGAAGTTTGACAAACCCCAGGTCCTTGCAAAAGAAGTCCGTTATCTATCCAGGATGCTGCGAGAGGCCATTGAAATTAAAAAACATCCTAATTTCAATAGGGAAGATGGTTTCTCCGTACCACCAGTTTGGGATCCAGTATTTCCTCTAATGAAAAATCCCAAACAGACATAAGACTGCAGTACTAATTAATATCTTTCAGTTTATTCTAATTTCTATTACTAATTAATTATAAATTAAACTTAATAAAAATTCATTCAATAAATAATTTGTAAAACTTAATGTAGCGTAAATTGGAATGTTTTCTTTGTAAAATTAAAAATAAGGTATTTAATTAATAACTATTGTAAATATAGTGAAAAAATAGGGTGGTTTGCATTAATATTAGACATAACTGGTTGAAGACTGTACCACCTCAATCAACCGTGACCATGGGACCTGTAAAGGGTCCGAAACGTCGGTTTCTTTAAAAAAACAAATATACGCGACTTAAATCCGGAAAAATAGTTTCATTTCCTATGTGTAACAACCGCGAAAACCTAAGAACTCGTTAAAAATAATAATTAATAAACAAAATAAAAAAAACAAGAATAAATAAGACAAATGTGACAAAAAACAAATTAAAACGACTACAAATTTTGTACTGTCATTTGTGCGATTGTGACGTACGCAAAAGGACTTCATTCAGCATAAGCCACAGCCATAATTGACTATGACGCTAATTTTCAATAAGCCCTGAGCCGAGATGAGTGACGGACGTGCGTGTCGCGAACCAAAGTTACCGCGCGGCGGTCGCACAAAAACGCGTCGTGTAATTGGGCGCTAACGGTTTGGCCTACCGCCTTTCAAACAGAAGCCAGCGCGGATCGAATCCTGGCTTGCATCGAAATTTAATTTGAATTTCACCACGAGCTATTCGGTGAAAGAAAACATAATGACTGCAATCAAAACAACTGCATGTCGAAGATGGCTCACAACCCTCGTCGGAGACCCGTGCCCAGAAGTAAGACTCAAAAATGGGTTGATGGTGATGATGAGTACACATGATGAGTACAGTCATATATATGAGATACCTGACCCCCTAACATGCCCAAACCGACCTTTTGGTTCTGAGAGCCATCTTACGTATTGAACAAATAAAAAATGACAGCAATTTCATTTGCTTTGCTTGAAGATGATGAACATATCTTTAAAACCAATACTAAATTTCGTCATTTAACATCCAGGTAAATTGGTCGAGCGTCTTGATATATCGACTGCCAATTACAATACCCGTGGTTCGATTCCACGAGCACTGTTTTGTTTTATAACAGCATTTTTAATGTTAACATTGACAAATCACAATATTTGTTCACTAGAAATTGCCTAAGGTGTGTGGGTAGATATTATTAATAAAGAGTAGGGTGAGTATGGATAGTTAACAAATCACGAAATCGCTCACAGTTTGCATACGATCGTGTCTCCTGTGATTACGCATTGTTCCACGTTTCGTTCCCATTTACCAATACAGTTTTAAATACTGTCAAAGTTTTCTTTCTTGTTTTAATATGCCGCACTTAAAGGAATTATTAAAATTAGAAATTATTGTTCTATATGAGCAAGACTTAGACATTCCTTACACCTATCCAGACATTAAAAACAAAAAAAATACAATATTATATCCTTATACCGCTTAGCCAAGACAGCCTTACCAAAGCTGGTTGAAATTTGTGTTCTGTATTTAAGTAAGAACCATACGTTCAAGATCAAATTGGCTTAAAAACTTTCTTAAAATTTCATTCACTAATGACACGATCAGGGAGTCATACCAAAAAACATTTTACGGCTCACAGGTTAAAGATTAAGTTTGTTCAACAATTTTCTCCACATTTTTGTGCTCTGAACCAAAAGGTCGACAAAGTCGGCTGTAGACCGGCGGTAGACCTCCCTGTGGAACGGTTCGTCCTACCACCTTACCTATCTCTGCCACCAAGCAGTAATGTGAAATGTTGGTGTCGATTCAGAACCATAGTTGTAACTCAGTTGTCGACCGACTCGATTAGATATCGTGCGATTTCTTTTCATTTTTATTCACAACACCTGAACCGAACATTTAACTGTCGTATTCGAAACCGAACCGAAATGACGTCACACCCGTACGATTACTCAATTTCTCGACCGGCAAAGGCTATGAACGTTATTCAGAGCTCAGTTATTAATGAAAGCTACCGAACGTCCTATTGTTTACAAAGCAAGAATATAATATGGAAATCTCTTATTATTTCAAATATAATCTGGATTTTGTTCAATTTTAATAATTTCTTTTAATGCAAGGCTAATGCATTCCTTTATTTTAGGTCTTTAAAGTCTTAAGAATGTATATAAATGGATTCCATTTTTGTTATAATCTATTTCACCGACTAACTCCGTAAACGTTGTTGGATGACGATATCGTATCCGAATCCGAATCCAACGTTTAACTCGAACGTTCCGAATAGCTCGGAAAGCGCCCTTCGATTCGAGAACGATATCCAATCGAACGATTCGGTTAAAGTATCGAGAGGTTCGGAATCGGGGCCCTGGTGAAATTGCAGGCACACTTGGCAACTTATGTCTCAGGGTGACGGGAACAGTGGCAGTGACCCTTAGATCTTTAACAGAACCTACTGAACCTATTTGCTTTCTACAATTTACCGAAAATTAAGTAATTGTTACTAAAAGGATTCTTTTCTATAATAATGGTAACTTTTTCATTTGAAAAATATAACCATACCTCGAAGGTTTGCTTACCGATTTCCGTGGGATCCCCTCATCAGATTTTGACATCTTGGTGACAATGGGATGGGACAAATGGTCATGACGACGTTGATTTGTTGATTACATGTAATGTGTCAAGTGAAAAGTCGACTTTTATTCGCGAAAAATATTTGTTTAATAGCCGAAGAGAACCCGGAACAGCATCGTCGGCATCGGGGACCATCTCGAGAGTATACTCTTTCAAACAAAAAAAGAATTATCAAAATCGGTCCACAATTGGTGGAAAAATCGGTAAGTACACAGACATTTCATTCATCAGCCTACAAACTTTGAGGATTTTCCTCGATTTCCATGGATCCCTTCATCAGAGTCTGACTTGGTGATAATAGGGCTATCACGAGCGTGCACCCTTTCAAACAAAAAGAGTTTTCAAAATCGGTCTTTAATTGTCGAAGAAATCGGATAACAAACTAAATAAAAATTACGTTTACATAACAATCTAAGTGAAAACAGACATAGGCTGCCAACTTACAACCCCCCTGTTTTAACGTTGCGAATTTAAAAACAATATAAACCTTAATACTGTAAACTCTATATTCTTTTCACAACCAGCGTACGTAAAAGAACGGCTTCATCAACTCCTTTTAGGTTGATTGCTTCACAAGATCAAATAGTTTAAGAAGTCTTTTACACGGTTTTATCTACGCCATTTACTTCCAGACTGACGTAAGACGAAATCGTCTGATTCAAAGTTTATTTTGGTACGAATTTTGACGGATTTTTCAATAAAGATCTCACTACACTTGTTTACGAGAAATCGGATTGAGTCGGCTAGAATAAGCTCACGTACACCTATTATATTCCTATGCGTGTGGCATATTTTCTAAAGAATTAACCCTCTAATTAATAAAGAATTTGAAAACAACATGTCCGTGTCGACAAATGTGGTGATTTCCTAACGGACTGGTATTTTAAGACCATTAGCATTAAACAAATAAATACCTTTGAGATGAATCTGTTCATTTGAGAGCTACACCGACATGTACGAACACTCGGATACATAGACAAAGGCTTCAAACTCTTTTATGTTGAGGATTAAAAACAACATATCGAAGCAAAGGCGTCAAAAACATATCGACGTTAGAAAAATAAAACAGCATTTAGACAATATTACAGGTGAGTGATTTGAAGTAATTTTTTTAAGAAAAAAATCATAAACAACTTTATTTGTTATATGGAAAATCTGAAACTTAACTCGTTTTTTCAATATGAAAAATAAAATTAGAGTTACGATTTTTTTACGTTAGACGTTTTATCTTTCCAGTGTCGAATATTTTTAAATTTGGAATTTCGATTTAAAAGTAAAATGTCAAATAAGATTATATTGTCTTCTCACAGATGGTGCTACGGCAAAAAGTCGTTAAAATAAAAAAAGTTTGTAGAGCAAACCAATAAAGAAATTTGTAAGATCTGACTCGACCCATAGCTCTTTTGGGAGAGCGATAAGCGGAAAAATGTCCCAGGTTCAGGTCCAGCCGGATCGAAGGAATTTTTCTTTGAGTTTCTTTTTGTATCAATTATAATAACAAATTAATGAACTACTTTCAATAAAAATGTATAAAAGAAAAGAAAACTGAAATGTTTGTGAAATTTTTGCAAATTTTACTGAAATCGGTTAACGGAAAGTGGGTTAAATACCCAATAAACAGAAGTCATTCTCTAATTTGTTGAACTTAGAACGGGTACATTTTCTTCAATACTGAATATCCTCTTTCCAACGAATCGGTTCACAAATGTCGGAATTATCGCATACACACACAAAAATACAGACAAATTGCAAACTCCTCCTTAATAAAAATAAAGGTGACTTTTAAACAAAATACGAATTGGTTCAACGACCGTAGCGTTAGATACATAAGACATCTCATTACGTATACAGGCAATATTTCTATATTACTAACAGGAAATATTTCTATATTACTAACAATTTGAAATTATTTCAAAGCTGGAAAAAACAACGCCACATTTCATCTCAAAGAGTTATTTAGAAAGGATGAAACAAACCTCGCTGGACGGCTGAAATTCCCTCCATTGGTTGACGTTGAAATATTACCTCTCAATAGAGTTTTATCTAGACAATGCTTTTAAGCCGAAGCCGAATTTATTTAATAAATGTCAAACATATACTCAAATAATCTTTCTTGAATTGATTAAAGTATAATACTCATTCGTTAGGCAGATTCCCCTGGTAAGAATGAATAGACGCGTTCGTGCACTGCATCCGGTTCATTCTAAATCCGAGACTATACAAATCTAGAAAACTCGGACTCGCTTCAGATGGCTTGTGCACTAAGTCCGTTACGAATCCGAGAAGATACGAATATCGCTTGTACACCTAGAGATAAAACGATCCCTGCGACATTTCGGACCGTAATAATGTATAAGATGTGTAAGAATGTATATGACGGGGTACACTCCAGAGGGGCATTTACGGAGAAACCATCTTCCATAATTGCGGCGATTTAATAATTAAAATGTTACTCAACGGAACAATAATCTACCCGTACTATGAGATTACGGTAACAGTTCTCGCTAGCGACCACGTAAAATATTTCTGTACAAAATGTTGTTTCTTCTTGTTGCCATACAAAACAGTAAACTCGTAGTAGACGCACATTTTATTTCGTGTACTTAACGTCTTATAATTATTAATACAAAGATCGAACACTTAAAAAAAATATTTCAAACCGACGTCTTCTAGCAAACCGTGTCAGACAGAGTATTAATAATTATAACAAACAGTGGAGTAATTTCACAAAAAATTATACAGTTATTGATATAATTTTTACTAGCCTTCACAGCCATTCCAAATCATAAAGAATGTCCGCCGACCGTTTTTCCCGCCTGCCTATGCTCTACACAATTGACTAACCTGTCATGCCAGGAGCGCCAGCATTGCAACATTAAATGTTGGCCTTTTAATAATTACCTAGTAGCATGGATCAACAAAAGGTCTGCTAATCGCGATGCAGGACAGCGTAACCGGGTATTTAGTACCTGTTTGTACACCAGATATCGCGACGAGTACCAAATGGCTATTTTTTAACTAATTTGTTTTACATTTAGGAAATGAAACTATTTTTCCGGATTTAAATCGCGTATATTTGTTTTTTTAAACAAACCGACGTTTCGGGCTCTTTACAGGTCCCATGGTCACGGTTGACTGAGGTGGTACAGTCTTCAACCAGTTATGTCTAATATTAATGCAAACCACCCTATTTTTTCCTATAGTTACAATAGTTATTAATTAAATACCTTATTTTTAATTTTACAAAGAAAACATTCCAATTTACGCTACATTAAGTTTTACAAATTATTTTATTGAATGAATTTTTATTAAGTTTAATTTATTATTAATTATTAATAGAAATTAGAATAAACTAAAACATATTAATTAGTACTGCAGCCTTATGTCTGTTTGGGATTTTTCATTAGAGAAAATACTGGATCCCAAACTGGTGGTAAGGAGAAACCATCTTCCCTGTTGAAATTAGGATGTTTTTTAATTTCAATGGCCTCTCGCAGCATCCTGGGCAGATAACGGACTTCTTTTGCAAGGACCTGAGGTTTGTCAAACTTCATTGAATGTGTAGGTTTATCCATGACATGCTCGCAGACTGCAGACTTGTTTTACATTGACAAGCTGCAACTTAGGAAATGAAACTGTTTTTCCGGATTTAAATCGCTTATATTTGTTTTTTCAAACAAACCGACGTTTCGGGCCCTTTACAAGTCCGATGGTCACGGTTGATGGGACCTGTAAAGGGTCCGAATCGTCGGTTTGTTTGAAAAAAGAAATATACGCGATTTAAATTCGGAAAAATAGTTTCATTTCCTATGTGTAACAATCGCGAAAACCTAAGAACTCGATAAGCTGTAACTTACCAAAGCTACTCTAATTTCTGGTGATAACAAACAAATCAACTAGATCGGTGCAATAAGCCCGATTTATATGGATTAAAATTATCGCCATCTACACGTAGGAAGCGTTAATCAATAAATTAGTTTGTAATACACAATGCTATCTATTGACGTTCGTATTTGTTTTAAATTGTGTCGGCTTTGTTCAGGTGTATATCTGTGTAGTTGTAATTTTTTGCCGTGTAAACAACATTTCGATCATTACCGGCGGTTGTACATAAACAAAGATATATAAATATACATGCTCTATAAGTCTTCAGTAGCTGAGTCGTGAACCGTTTCGTGATTTTTTTTTATTAATTTGAATTGTATTATCAGTGAAATAATAAGTGACTTTGATTTCAATAGCAACTTAAAATACTTGGGCTAAATTTTACTTACAACAAAGTTCTACCACTTTACTACCAAGCTCAAAAACATCGCATTACCTGAAAACAAAAAAAAATATTAAATACAAGACACAGGATTTATAAGGTATTGAAACGTATTTAAAAAAATCTTATTCTGTCTGAACAACAGTACAATTCGCTTCTTTCAATTGTTCTAATAGATAATTTCACACCATTGGTGTAATCATGGGCCAATGACTTAAGAGGACCGCTAAACGCGATACAAGACAGGGTTGTCGGGTATTTAGAACCTATTGGTACATCAGATGTCGCGGCGAGTACCAAATAGCTTTTTTGTTACTAATTATTTTACATTGACGAGCTGCGATTTGTTAAAGCTACTCTATTTCTCATAATTTTTCTTGGTCCTACCACCTATATGCAGACGATCTACAGATATACTCTCACGCACCTCCTTCAAGGTTAGCCGAGGCTATAACGATTACAGATCGGAACCTGCGCCATATTACGGAGTGGAGTGAGGCATTTGGACTTTCTGTTAATCGATACTATCCAAAGTAGACTTGAACACACTTCCTAAGATACATTTTGATGGTTTTGACATTCCTTTTAGGCTTACGGTAAAAATTTGGGAATAATCATTGACAGTTCTCTGCGTCGGGGTCCGCAGCTACAAGCTGTCAGCCGTAAATTGTATGCATCGGCCGCATCGTTGTAGGCGGCTACGTAACTTCTTACCTACTACTACTAAAATTGCGCTAGTACAGTCTTCGTTGCTTCCAGTTCTCGACTATATACGCCAGCTACTTTGGTCTCTCGGAGGACCAGCTAGATAAACTTGAGCGTCTTCAAAATTTTTGCCTTCGATTTATACATGGTTTGCGTAAACATGATCATGTTTCTCACTATCGTTCTGAGCTCAAGTGGCTTCCTATTCGCCTTCACAGGAATACTCATATATTATCCCTTCTATACAACGTAATGTTCAACCTCTCTTTCCCACACTACCTTAAGAGTAGATTTAGTTTTCGACACTGCTCGAATACTCACTCATTACGGTCTTCAGAAAATCATAGACTCAAGATGCCATCGCACTCCACTTCGTTTTATAATTCATCTTTCTCTGTGCACGCTCTTCGTCTCTGGAACTCTCTCCCAGTTACGATCAGATAAGCGCAATCGTTAAACTTATATTTGCAAATCAACCAGATGGTGCTTATTTTAATGGATAGTGCCGGGTACTCTTTTATTTCGTTTAAGATTAGCGCCGTCTAACCGTATTATGCGATAATTTATAAATTAGTTGGTAGCGCACAATGCCATCTATGATACGCATATATCCGCTCACGCGATTCATGCGTCTCTGGAAGCATACCACACTTAGAGGTGCCAGTGATGATTTTATACCGATTTATCGGATATCAAAGTTATAACAGGTAAAAGAACTAATACTAATTGCTATTTCGGTAACTACTCTAGCAAACTATAAAGTTTTTAATGCCTGGGTCTGTCATTTAAAAAAATAAACAAATTCAAAAATACGTCACGACAATCGTGTGTGTTATTGTTTGGGCTGGTGATGTCGGTGTTTATTTATTGAAAACATACCGTAAGTTGCGCTTTTTAAGTTTACCTTGAATATAAATGTTTATAAACTATACTTTAAGGAGTAATTTCATTCCACCACTCAAACGGAATATTATCATATTTACATATTGTACACCAAAAATTTCATGAGTGTTTTTTAAGTGCAGGATTTGCGGTGTATTACTGCATTTTATTTGGGATGTTTTTGTTGTAGTACGGAGGGTATTTATTTAGCAATGCAGAGTAATAATTTTTATTTTTAAAAACTTGTATTTAAACTGAATCCTTTTCTAATTTGCGAAACCAAATAGCCGCCATTTTGCGGTAGGATGAGCGCATCGCGTGAACGGATATTTGTCCAAAGTTCAGAAAAAAATATTTTGGCTCATGGTCAATACTTGAATAATATTACAAGGAAGAAAACTGGTTATTTGTATTTCTTATTAAAAAGGAATTAATTGATATTCATGGCCATTTACATAATACAAACTACATCCAGGCTATCAATCAGCGTCATCTAGATGTTAGACGGGATTTTAACCTTTTTCAGAGTTAGTAAGTACGAATAAATCTGTCACCTAGTGGTAAGTGCCTATCCAAAACAGTTGCAGTGCCACTCAGACCCTTAAATCGCATTGTTCATAGGGGCACTGCCATTGCGCCCGTCACCCAGAGACATAAGTTCTTCTTTTTATCGTATATTGACCCTGAATAATTCGTTGCTACCTTGATTGCGCTGTCCGTGGCTGCGTGGAGATCTTTCCTCGTACAGGTCGATTAGAACACAAGTGGCATAACAGTAAGTGCTGCATGGACTGTGTAGGGGCACCGCAGTCACATTGGATTTGGCTAGAATCTCTGAAACCCCATTTACACATTGTGTCTCTGCAGCGACCTACCTGATGCGAAGACGATTTAGGGTCTTCCACACGGGCCACCGTAGATCGCAACCTGGTGGTAGTTGCTCTTGAGGTACGATGAAACCAGGTGGTGAGGGGTTTTTCCGTTTTCATATAAGTTGACAAGTCCCCTGTGCCTCTAATTGCGCTAGCACCCTTTCTCTTCAAAACCGGAACACAGTAATGCGAGCATTACTGCGTGGCGAGAGAAATAGATAAGATGGCAGTACTTCCCTGGACAAACTCTTTCGCAAGAAGCTCTACTGCTACTTTCGTGCACCCCAAATTTATTGTACCAAGAGTACATCATCATCAACCCATTTATATGTCCCACCAGTAGCTGGGCACGGCTCTCCAATCAGGTGACGTCAGTCAGTTCGCCATGATTTCCCCTTGCCCTCATGTTTTCCGAAGGTTGTGAACTTCTTCGACGTGCAGGTTTCATCGCAAGGTTTTCCTGCACCAAAAATCTCATAGTAAATTTCAAATTAAATTTCTCATATAAATTCCGAAAAAACTCAGAGCTAGCAAGCCCGTATCCGAACCCAGTCACCAAGTCAAGAACAGAACCAAGTCACCTCCGAATAGTTACTAAGAAGTGTAACATGGGTCTAGTTACCTACGGATCTAGGTACGAATTACAGTCTCTCATTTAAGGAAGGTTTTAGCCCTATGTATCTGATATTCCACCAAATAAGAGGCCAAATTTGACACTTGTCATCGTGACGCGAATAGGGATGTGGAGTAATCATATCGGTAATCACATTCTACGAATTTTAAGAGTTTGTGATTGTTTAGATTATTTTTCGGTTCATTGTTGTTCAGGGAGTCAATATATGTATATATAATAAAAGGCCAAGTCGTGCAATTCTGTTAAAAGCAATTTATTTACAGAATTCCTTGCAATTCTGTAGCAATTCCTCTTAATTTCGTAAAATTGTCCCACATACCGATGAATTGTATCCAAGTTTAATAATTTTTATTTTATAATATTCATAAATGGTTTATTACGGAAACTTAGTGTAAGTAAGTATGTTCATCGATAAAACAACTACATAAAAAGATTAAATTACCAAGAAACCAAGGATTTCATAAATTTTCAATTATTCGGCTGCCAATAAGTTAGAAGTTGTCATTGTCAACAAGAAACAATCTCAAATAATGTTCATAATTTATTCTAATATATTTTTTAGATATTTTTCCGAGAAAGCGAAGTGGCTCGGTGAAATTCGGCTATTACCTAATTACTTACAACACTATTATTTAAAAAAATTAGCTTGAGAACGTAACGGTTTTCAGGACGTTTCGGGGTAACTCAAAATTGCATTTCATTTTGGAATTTGTGCGAAAACAGTGTCATATAATGTTTCAATAAAATTTATGTTTTTTTAAACCCGATTATGCTAATAATTGTTTGTTTATTGTTTCGTTAATCGCATTCAGAGTTACATACTATCGCCTTCTTTAGCTGTCAAATTTGACCTCTTATTTGGTGACGACTTATAACATATTTATAGAATCTTCTACTAGTAAAATCTCAAAAGCATCTACTGGTAAAATAACAGAAACACTTTGTGCTGTTGTATCGGTAAAAACATTTCAACTAATCAACGTTGTACGTCCGTAGGGAATTTTGGCGTATTTACACAGCGATGACTACCGCCTCCGACAAATTACTAGGGCTTGCCGAAGGAGGCGCAGTCGACTCGTTGTTTACACCAACTCGATTGCCGCTTTCGACGAAGTCGCCAAGTCAATATAAATACAAGTTCACGAACAGAAACTCAACAAATTTCTATTAATATAATTTGGTTCATATACTTGATGTGTAATTTAAACTGTACCCTGTTCGCATATCGTTAACAGTTCTATACTTATTATTGCAAGTTATTATTTCCTTAATGGCGACCACTAGGCTTGGGCCAGTGTCAGTTTCGAAGAATGCAGTCAGTTAATAGTTACGTTTTGATTTTGTATTGAAATTTCTATCAATGTGCTGCCATCTAGCGGTCAATAGCTGAACAACGACGACCTTTAAAACTTGCTTAGTTTGCCATAACTTGCCGTAGGCTATCGAGTCACCCGACAACGTTTACACTTAGTCGACTCGGTCGACTTCTGCAGCGAACTACGTTCGTCAAACGACCTCACTGAGTGTTAACACTAGACTGCCTCCTTGGGCGAGCAAGCTCTAACGACCTAGTGTAATTTTTTGTCATGAGGAAATAAATTATTTAGCGCACATGATACTGACGCCGAATTATAAAAATGAGTCGATATTATCAGTAGCATGACACGAAACCCGAATGGCTTCCCTGGTTTGGAGTAAAAAGCCGAAGAGTTACGGCTGATTTTTGTGAAATGCCGAAAGTCAAATCAAACACTAGCACTCAGTTAATCAAAAAAATTCAGACAATTGGGCAAAATATTCTGTTGCTTGATTGCTAGTTTTTCGATTGTACTCCAGTGAGATTGAGTCGTATTTTTGAGTATGACACTTGATAAAAATGTCGTTGGAAATTCATGATTGTTATTGACAATCTAGGATTCATTATTATTTCTGTGCGATATCCATTGAACATTAATTCGTTGTATTGTCAGTAGATGGCACTGACGAATTTTTAATTGGTGTTTTAATTGCAATGTAATAATTTTCCCACTGCCGTACCCATAGAGAAGCATGATATTGTTAGGTCTTGTACAGTGACTGGTAACAATTATAAATATGGCGGCAATTATATATATAAATTATAAAAGAATTTGTTTTTTAGTTCATTACTAGAAGGCGACTGCACGCCGAGTGCACCGCATTCTTTTCACGATTATAGCACAAGCAGTAGAGCTCCTTGTAAAAGAGCTTGTCAAGGGAAGTACTGCCTCTAATTTATTTCTTCTGCCAAGATGTAATTATGTTCCGATTTTGAAAGGTAAGGGTGCTGGTCAAATTACAGGCACATAGGACTTGTCATCTTATGTTTCAGAGTGACAGCGCAGTGTTAGTGTCCTTCAGATCGTTACGAATAGAAGCTCTGCGTGACACAGCAACTGCTATGGACGTTGCTTACCACCAGGCGTTCGTCCCGTCGCTGGTAAAAAAAAATGTTAAGTAGTAGCCAAGATTAATGGCATCTGGATCAGTAATTTGCGATATTTGAATAATTGAATGAAAAGTTTTTTACTCTCACAAGGCTCACTTATGTCGAAAATACAGAGTTTTGTTACTGATATGCTCTTTGTGAGAGTGTGTTGTCAGTACTAGGTTTATGTCCCCGTATGAGTAATCACCAAGCTCCCCCTCTCTAAGCTAAGGTTAATTACTCCTCTTAATAATTCCAGGTCGGAGAAAGTAAAGTAAAATAGAAAACAATTATAACTAAGAAAATTAATAATGACGAACTAAATTATGTGAAATGTGTGTTTGTAGTGTAATGCGAGTGTGTGTGAAATTAATTATTAGATTTTGTTATTGACCTAAATCCATCATCTCATAGCCCTACGAGTGGTTTTTTTTTATAATATCATATCAACTGACAGGACGAACGAGTCGTGCACCTGATGGTAAGCTACACGTCTCTCCATAACAGTTGCAGTGCCACACAGAGCTATAAATCGCAAAGATCTAAAGGGTACTGCCACTGCGCCCGTCACCCTGAGACATCAATTGACAAGTCTCATGTGCCTGTAAATTCACCAGCATCCTTATCCTTCAAAATCGGAACGCAGTAATGCTTCCATTACTGCTTGACGGCACAATAGGACGAACTCTGGCACAAGGACCTCTACTACAATTAAGAACACTTGGGATCTCATGCCAACTCTTCTGATGTAAATAAATATTAGACATACCTACTCTGATCCCAGAGTAAGTGCTATAGAACTTCTGATAAAACAAGTTGTCGTCATGGAAATCGGACACAACGACGTTATCACACACACGCAGACCCGAGGCGATATAGAAAAGTTTTCTACTCTAACCCGGCCGGGGATCGAACTCGGGACCTCAGAGATGGCGACACCATGAAAACCGGTGTACAAGCCACTCGACCACTGAGGACGTTGATGGGATAGTCATCATGCGCATTGTATGATAGAGATGAAGAATAGGTTTTTTTTTAATCGAAGAAAGAAATTTATTAAAAGACAGTCAGAGTCAAGATCCTAATGTCGCTGTGTGTATTGTCGTCCTAATGCACTTCAATGCGTACCTTGTAGCGACTTAATAATTCGTATATCCCTTGTGATGTTCATTTGACTGAGGGCTCTAACGATTTCGCGTGACGTCGCATCGTAGTCAAGTCATGCGTGTGGGTGCAGATCGACGCCCAAATCTAAGCGCCCACTCGAGGAGAAATGTTTTACCGGCTACATGTCTTAGGGTATGGATGTATATATACGAGTACTAACATCGATACATAAACTAATAATTTGACATAAAATTTTCCATTTCCGTGTAGTTTTTTGATAAACGCCGTCGAGTTGTATTACAATCCAGCTGAGTATACGAGTTTATTTTCAAAATATTAATAACGTTATAATTATTAATACAAAAAATCGAATACTCAGAAAAAATTCTTTCGATCCGGCCGGTTTCGAACCGACGTGTTCTAGCATACCATGCCAGACGCTATACAAACTAGGTCACACACGGAACGAACCAGCGGACTCACGAAATTTTATATGTGTTGTGTTGTTGTGTTTTTGTATTTGGTTTTTGCAACGACTTATTAGCCGTAGCGCCATCTATGAGAAATCTTAAGTATTTCGTCACCCAGTTAAATACCTTTACAGCTACCAGCCCTGGCTAGCGATTCGGTCTTTGTATTAATAACATTGACTTACAATTATATGGACGTCGGGTCCGCGCTAAAAAGTGTCCGAACTTATAGGGCGTTAAAATCGTATACAGAGCGTCATTCCCGCTTTAGTCTTCGTTTGTTCGACTGACAGCGAAGCAAGCAAAATTAGACAGTACTGCGATGACATTACAATTTAAATTCAACGTTTTAGATTTTTCATATTCCTTTACATGTCACACACATTACACGTTTAAATAGGTTGACTTGGGACATTTTTTTCGTGGTTTTTGTATTAGACCCGTCGTCCATTTATTTGTAAGTCAATGATTAATAATTATAAAAAACTAGTGGAGTGATTTCACATAAAAATAATTGAATATCAATTCAATAAAAATTTAAAATTTAAATTAATAACCTTATTGTAAAGCTTTCCACCCAGGTATTCACTGAACCTCTTTGCAAAAGAAGCCCTCACTGCAATGATGATGCAAATGAAGCTTCATTTAATGTTCTCGCATGATTTGGTCGAGTATTGTTTATTTGACAGCAATTATTTCGGACGGATGTTGGACGGAGAATGAGAATACAAGGCCTGATTAGAGCTCTCGACACACAACAAAATACGCGCCAACACGCGCCTGGGACCGCCTGGGCTAGACTGTGACGCGAGCTAGTCCACACAAGTCGGCGCCGCGGCCCTTGAATTCACAGGCCGTAGGAACCCGGTATTATTATACCAATTGACATTTAGACTGTGACAAGCTCTCATTTCTACAACCGTTCTTCAGGCATGGGACCAGCGCATCCCGACACGTTCTGGCCACCTTCTAAGAAATTTCACGTTTTTATAATGAACAAAGCTTCCTTTAAAAACTTCTTAAAGATTTAAAAACCAAGGAGAAACACTCAAAAAGAAACCAGTTGAAAATAATTCCCAATCAGGAAGTTCCACAAAGAGCAACGAGGCAAAACTTTTATTGAAATGTATTTCACTTGCATTACTTCGTGGAGCTGTTACCATCTCGGATTAGGGAGTTTGTAAACTAATGAATTGCCTTTGAGATTTGTTAAGTGTGTCCTTAGATGTGTGACTACGATGCGACTATTGAACAAAACATTATGAATAAAAGAACTAGTATAGTCCATATAAAAATAAAACAGTATATACACTCAAGAAAAATTAAGCTATAACCAGTTCATTGATTGATTTCGTATTGTTTGCATCTTCTCTGAGTTACTTTACTGTCTAATTTGGGTGCGTTCTTAAACTATTAAGGCTTTACAATAACAAAGTATAGTCAATTATCAAAATTGCATTAAAAATTTAGTTAGTTATATATTACGCGAGAAGATCAAAAGTTACGAAAAATGCAAGAAATGTAACCATCTGGCAACATTGCCTTTAACGGACGCACCAAGGCGCTAAAATTCCACTTAATTCCTAAGATTTAATATCTAAAAGTAGAAGAATATCTAAAACACAGATACTCATTAAGGCGTAAGAACCCCACAATTAGAAAACTTAGATAAAATTTTTAATTAAAATAAAAATTCCAAAAAGAAAACTCATTTTCAATTCAACCGTGTACTTTGTTTAAAGTACTACATTTTTTAAATTGAAAAGAACTCCTTGGAGGTTCCAAAGATGATTCGGTCACTTTGAAGATTCTTGTCTACTTCAAAAAACAAAACGGAAAAGAATCTCACACATCTGCGACTATCGCCGTGATTTTTATTGACAAAACTGATACAAACTTATTTGTAAGTCAATGATACAAACAAAAAAAGCGTAACCGCATTCATCCCCTAGTTTGCCTGCCTTAGACGCGAAATATTTTCTTCAAATTTAAACGGGACCAACACTGAGGTATTTCCTTTCCTGCGAACACTCTGCACTGTCACGTATGACCACCCCGTCCAACGGCTCTCGTGATACTGCCTAATTGACGTACCCACGCATGCACACACGAGACAGCGTGTCGGTATGTCAAGTCGCATACACTACACCGACAAAAAATAATCATCATAATACTACGAAAATTGTAATCTCAGTACGGAGTACTAAAAAACCGACCTCACCGATACGGGACTTGACACAGGAGGTAATTAATATTGGTTCTCACTACTAAAAGTATGGGAGAGAAAAACGCCTTGAATTGGAGAATAGCAAAATCAACCATTAAAATAATTGCTCCTTATAATAAAATTTAGGCGCTATTTATAAAAATGAATCTTCATGCGTGAAAAGCCACCCTTAGACGTGGATGATTTCTTCAAAATTAAATTAAACCACTATGGAGGTACTCTTTTTCCAACATAAAAAGAATCATCAAAATCTGTTCACAAATGGCGGAGTTATCGAATTGAGAACCTTCTCCTTTTTCTGAAGTCGGTTAAAAATCGGTTCACAGAGTTATCGCGTAACACAAAACAAATCAGTATTTTTTCAATTCCCATATAGTACTGAAAACACTAACAAAAGATGGAAAGATATTGTCTGCCCCAAAATTGTATCATCAAAACATATTTATTTCCAGATTTGTTGTTTCTTGTGCCATTTTCGTACAATAAATTAAACGCCAAATTGGCCATACATCATTTTTGTTACATAAAGGTTAAGAAAATTCTACAAGAATTCCTTTAAAGCATGTCCTACGATGATACAGAGAATTTATTAATTATACCAAAATAAATGTTGTCTAGTTTAATAGTAGTATATGATTTGCATTTTATTGTTTAGTTACTATTTTTTGTTTATAATTTAATCATATATCCACGTGTACAATTAGTACTTTTTATCTGAAATACAGGATTCTCCTAGTTCTAGTTAGTGCTACGCATATTTCGTCTTAAGTTATTCCTTTGCACAATAAGTTATTTTTACAACTCCTCCTTTTTTTGAAGTCTGTTAAAAATAAGAAGAGGAAAAACTAAAGGTAACATTAAGATCCAAACACGAGAACAATCTGTAGATGTAATATTTTTCAAAGCTGCGTTTCGATATTGGCGCCAAAAAGAAGAGGCCTACACCCAATAGTGGGTTGACGTGGGCTGAAGTTGATGATGAATGCTTCTTTGCGTCAAAAAGGAGTTTTGAGCGAATTTTGCACACACAAATAAGCTTACCCTCATTAGAAATAAAACCTCGGTATGCATTAACAAAAGAACTAACAAAGCTTTACTTGAATAAAAATGGAAAGTAAACCGCACAAAAAAAACATTCCGGGAAAAACCTCTGTGGGTTTTTTAAATACTAAAACAGGCACACTTAAGTGTCTCGACAAATTTGCGAAGACCAACTTCGGGTTCAATTTGAAATTCTTAAAGTTGCCAGCGCTGCCCAATTTAATTACCAATGGGAAAAAAAACTTACTCTAATGCTTGGGATTTCAGAGCGGGGACAAAAGCATTCCTAAGTTAAAGTTTGCAAAGTACGAGCCTGCAGAAAAGGAAGATTTCTTTAGTGGAAATCAATGAGGATTGTAGCAAGTGGTAGGCTCTCTCTCTCTCTCTCTCTTTGCCTACCCCTATGAGAAAAGGGCGTGGAATGTATACGTATACATAATCGCACTGCTAATTACAATAGTGTTGTAAAGAATAAAAAGTAATAAGTACCAGGATATCTACCTATTTGCAGCCTTTGGAGTCGAAACCCTTGGCCCGTGCGGTCCCCGTGCCCTTCATCTATATAAAATTGTATCGAATAATCGCGACCTCAAAAGTAGGTGGAATAACGTCTATTTGTTTATTAAAATATCCCCTAGTTCGCCACTATACGGGACTTGACACAGGACATAATAAAAATCGGTTCTCACTATTCGAAGTATATTGAGGGAGAAAAACGCCTAGAATTGGAGAATAGCAAAATCAACTATTAAAATAATTGCTTTTTATAATAAAATTTAGGCGCTATTTATAAAAATGAATCTTCATGCGTGAACAGCCACCCTTAGAGGTGAGTGATTTTCTTCAAAATGAAGTGAGACCACTATGGAGGTACCATCTTTCCAAATAAAAAAGAATTATGAAAATCGGTTCACAAATACCGGAGTTATCGCGTAACATACAGTCGAATTGAGAATCTCCTCCTTTTTCGAAGCCGGTTAAAAAATTAATACACTGTCTGGGAAATCCAAAGGCCGGCAGCTACCTTGCCCAACGCATTAGCATAGCAATAAAAAGGGGAAACGCTGCCAGCATCTTGGGCACCTTGCCACGGGGACTCAATTTTATTCATATAATTTAAAAATCGTTTAAATTATATCGTTCGTCGTTCGTAGTTTTATTTTCTAGTAGTTAAGCTTTTACTGTCTTTTTTACCTTACCTGTATATTATCTTAATTAAATAAAAACCATAGTGTTGTAACGCAAAATACGTGAACTTCATAATTATACCATTGTTGAACGTTTTATTCTCTGCCCGTCAAAAAAACCGTTGTTAGAATAGTAAGAAATAATTTAAAGATTTTTTTATGATTATTAATGACGGGGTGAACAAGTCCTGCGCCTGGTGGTAAGCGACACGTCTATCCATAGCAGTTGCAGTGCCACTCAGAGCTTTAAATCGGAAAGATCTTAGGGGTACTGCCATTCTCCCGTCCACTAATTAAACCGCTATGTGACAAATGGTCAAATATCCGTGTATAATTTGAATGGCAAAAGACAGAGCACAAAATTATCTTTTAAAAGCAGTTAAAATTAGTTAACGTGTTCGGCTTATCGGAACTAACCCTAACGATGCTTAGCTGAAATATCATTAAACAATATTCTATCATTCAGTTCTTTATGACATCTCAAAAAATATTTTATCACTTCACCGCGGTTTTAGTTAGCGGCAGCATTGCGCCCGTCACCCTGAGACATAAGTTGACAAGTCCCACGTGCCTGTAATTTCACCAGCTCCGTAACGCAGTAATGCTCACATTACTGCTACTTCTGCACGATTGATAACAACACAAATATTTCGGGTAACGACCAATAAAAAGTTCTAGTACAATGTTTATACATTGTAAAACCCCGTTTCTGCAGGTACTTAATTAAGCTCCAGTGTAGTAAAGTATACAATGTACAACTTGATATTTATGATTTTAACAATGTTTCCGATCTTTAGTGAAATGGGGTTTGAGAAATGCCTAGTACTTGTTAAAATTCTGTTGTACGAACAAAGATCGATGACTAATTGGGCTTATATTTCTTAAAAAAAAAACAGAGCGCATTGAAGAACAGGCGAGAAAGTTTTGAGTTTATAATGAGAATGAGAAACGCCCAGAACTGGTGAATCATACGGGCAATTTCGGACTAACGTTCACAATCTAATTTTCGTGGCAATTTTTATTATCTAAATATTCAGGTATATTATTAACTAAAATAACGGATAACTCACGTATTTTGCAGAGCGTTTCCGTCGAGTCACCGCCGTTGAATCTCATGATTAAGAACTCCGAATTGGTTCGAAACATGTCGAGCAAAAACTTAAATACGTGAGTTATCCATTATTTCAATTTAATATGTCTGAGTCTCTTTCTATTTAAAATTCTGGTATATTATCGTGTATTTATTAAATACAGTACTCAAATATTAAATAATATTGAACGATAAAACAATGGAATAGTTAGATAACAAAAATTGCCATTAGGTATTGAACACTAGTCCGTGAATGACCGATAAAGGTGTCATATTTCAACTCAAGACGAGCTATTTTAATGAAAGCTTACATTTTAGGAGGAGAGGTGTAGGGGACCACCTAAAGATTATACACTGGACCGCCTCTCGTGTCCCACAACCAGCGCGCTGAAAATTAATATGATTAAAATAACCGCTCACTCGATACATGCAGCCGTAGATGCATACCACACCTAGAGGTGCCGGTGATGATTTTATACCGATTTATCGGATATTGAAGTTATAACAGGTAAAAGAACTAATATTCATTGCTATTTCGGTAACTACTCTAGCAAACCATAAAGTTTTTAATGCCTGGGTCTGTCATTTAAAAAAAATAAACAACTTCAAAAATACGTCACGACAACCGTGTGTGTTATTGTTTGGGCTGGTGATTTCGGTGTTTATTTATTGAAAACATACCGTAAGTAGCGTTGTTTAAGTTTACCCTGAATATAAATGTTTATAAACTATACTTTAAGGAGTAATTTCACGGTAAACGTTAGAACCACTCAAACGAATATTATCATATTTATCCAAGTACACTAAAAATTTCATTAGTGCTTTTAAAAGTGCAGGATTTGCGGTGTATTACTGCATATTATTTGAGATGTTTTTGTTGGTAATACGGAGGGTATTTATTTAGTAATGCAGAATAATAATTTTTATTTATAAAAATTTGTATTTAAACTGAATGCTATTCTAATTTGCGAAACCAAATAGCCGCCATTTTGCGGTAGAAGGAGCGCATCGCGTGAGCGGTTAAGAACCGACGGAGAAAATTTTACACAGATCCGGCATCGACAAGCGTTATGGCGAATGACGGGGCAACGGGCACTGTACCGTGTTCTTAAACCGCTGGGTAATTTACAATTTTTTGGATAGTGTGAATTTAATAACTAATAGTGCTGCAGTTGACAACATCGAGTATATAACCAGAAGTGGAGACGAAATGTCATTTAATTTGTTTGAAAACTATAGTACCAAATCATTACGGTGTCAGCTGCGCTTCGATTGGCCAGTCCAGATTCGAAACAATTTACGACTGTCGTCAATCGTTTTACTTCAAAGCGACCAGCTTAACTTAAGCTTTGCTATAGCAAAGCTTCAGGCCCTTTACAGGTCCGGAACCTGACGTCAGTCGTGACTATGGGACCTGTAAAGGGTCCGAAACGTTGGTTTGGTTGAAAAAGCCCTTTACAGGTCCCATAGTCAAGACTGACGTCAGGTTCCGGACATGTAAAGGGCCTGAAACGTAGGTTTGTTTAAAAGAATAAATATACGCGATTTAGATCCGAAATAATCTCAGTACAGAGTACTAAAAACCGACCTCAAAAGTACGTGGAATTACGTTTGTTTGCTAAGTTTTGTTGAAATATCCCCTAGTTCGCCACTATACAGGACTTGACGCTGGAGATAATAAAAATAGGTTCTCACTACGACACTACTCAAAGTATATTGAGAGAAAAACGCCATGAATTGGAGAAATAGCAAAATCAACCATTAAAGTAATTGCCCCTAAATTAAATTAGGCGCTATTTATAAAAATGAATATTCATGCGTGAACAGCCACCCTTCGAGGTGGATGATTTTCTTCAAAATGAAATGGGACCACTATGGAAGTACCCCCTTTCCAACAAAAAATGAATCATGAAAATCGGTTCACAAATACCGGAGTTATTGCGTAACATACATACAAAAAAAAACATACAGTGGAATTGAAAACCTCCTCCTTTTTTTAAAGTCGGTTAAAAAAGTAGTTTAATTTCCTAATAAGATATTTATTACATAAAATTAATCTGTCAAGAATCGTTTACATTAGGAAAACTATACAAAAATCCCAAAAACTCGTGTATGAACACGAAATCTTTGTGTGATATCGATATTGTATTTATTACTGGCATACATGTAAAGGCTGTATTATATCACTATTGCGCTTTTGTCGAGTGCAGTTGTCGGACTAAAATTCAATGTCTACTGCATCATTACTTATATTTTATTCAACAAAATCTAATAAACAGCTACCGGTTGGAAGCTTGCGTCGTTTGCTCCAAGTATGCCAATATTGTGTGGTCCTCTAACGACAGTATCGCAAATAGTAAAATGTATCAGTGACAATGTGATTTTAAAATAAGAAGAGAGACACTTCACCGGAAAGGGAGTTGAGAAATTTTTGGAAATCGTATGTTGCGTATGCTATTTTTGATGCAGTTTTAATTGCCATCATGTAAATCTTTCATAACTTGTGCTTTATATTTTCATGGTTTTCACGGTTTCCTTGTTTGAAATGTGCTTGTCATAGGTCAACGTATTCTCTTCAGTAGGGCTTCATCATCATCATGAATATCTTTATACAACCCACTGCTGGGCATGGGTTTCCTCTCAGGCAAAGGTTTAGACCATGGTCATATTGCCTCTCAGGCAAAGGTTCAGACCATAGACCAATGCGGTTAGAGACTTCACACGTTTTCCGAGTTTTGTGAACCGTCTTCGACGTGTAAGTTTCATTATGATGTTTTTCCTTAAACCGGAATGCTTATGGCAAATTTCGAATGAAATCGAACATAAATTCTGAAAAACTCAGAGATGCGAGTCCGGAATTGAACCCGTGACTTCTGCTTGAGAGATGGTAGGTCAAACTATTAGGTTACTAAACGCTGTGGAAATCATTTATCAAACCATCACATATCTTATCACGCTCTGTAGACCAAGCAGAAAAGACATCATCAATAATATCATTTAGAAATTTGAATTCTTCTTCAGTGTAATTGTTGTCACGCACAAGAGGTTCTAAAAAAAAACACATGCTTTAATTATGAAATTAGAACAAATTTATTTTTTCAAACAAACAAAGGTTTCAGGCTCTTCACAGGTCCCATGTTCACGGCTGTCTGAGATGGTTAAGTAGTCAACCTAAACCTACTACTACTGGTACTATTTTACACTCAGAATTAAACATTTAAAAAATCGAATCTGCCAATTTGCGATGTATCTAGCGTAGAAGAACATTGTAACTGGTAGACTCGATAGATGTTTTCCATAGAAAACCATGGAAAGTGGTACATTCGATAGCTCTAAGACTGGAAATAAACACGTATATTATCGAAAGTGCCAGTTACAACTTTGTCGAAATTACATAGAACACTATTCACCTAGAACACTATCGAATCTCCCCTTTTCGATAGTTTTTCTTGTCTGACCAGCCATCTGTTCACTTGGATAAGAAAAAACGACACAAAGAACTAATTATTTTAAAAGTATGCAGGAGCTAGTTAGATAAGTGATATTTTATATAATTTATTTTTGACATTATGAAGGGATATAACATAATTGTAAATACTTATCCGAGTTAATTATATTTTTTTTTGTTAGACATGGTTTCACCGTGACGTTGTTGTTTATGTTTTATAACGAAATTAACCACGCATCTACCCCGGCTATTTATTTATAAACTCCGATTTAAAAATAACAAAGAGCAAAGCCAAAAATGAGTAACTAAAACAAGCTAAAAGTATACGAAAGAGACATGCCCGCACTCTCTCACATCGCATCGCAGCGAATACTGACGATTCGGTCAGTTACGAACTATGCGCGCACACCGTCGCTTTAGAACAGTATCGATTGTACCTTATTCGATAATGTTTGTCGCTCATAGTGTCAAGTATCTATAGTATACAACTTAAAACTTCCCTTAATATGATTTTTTTTGACGAAACTGTATATTTTCTAATAGTATATCATATACTCTTACAATTGATGCAATCAAAAACAACTTAGATTTTGCAGTTTCGATACTGTTTGTTGCGGCAATCGATTTAAAAGTGCTAAGGCCCATTTGCCTAATGAGTTCCCAGGGGTGGATGGCCCTTATTTCGTCTCTATTTCTGGTTATATTTTAGATAATTATTGTATGCAGATGTTGTTAAACCTAATAAATAAATATAACAAATCTGAATGGCGAATACGGTGGATGAGACACAGAACATGCACTGGAGCAACTTTGTCTAACTAAAATTAAAAAAACTCTCACGATTTTGACAAATAACAATATGATTCGAAACCGGATCGAATGACGTCACACCCGTAAAATTACTCGAGCTTCTCGACCGGCATAGGCTACAAACGTCCTATTGCTTACAAAGCAAGAATGTAATATGGAAATTGTACGGGACGGCCGCTTGTGATAAATTAAAATAGTTTAAAGTACTTATCATATAGGTGTAACTTACTAGCTTCATAATTAAAGATATTTTTGGTTCGGACTTTTACTTCGAAACTAGTAATTAAGTACAATAGATAGTAAATAGAAATAAAAGGCAAGCTTATTTTAGGAAAAGATTTCCTCAATAGAATAGATATAAAAGTGTTAAATAAAACCGCGGCTCTCGTCACGGTATTGCCGAGGTCTAGCTGAGCCGCCCGGCTCTCGTTAACGTATTGCTCGAGCCCGCCTCATAGCTTCGTATGCGGCAGTGTTCCCCCCGCGCCTCCCCGTACTTCGACCCCGCAAACGCTGCGGAAAGGATAAAAGGCGCGCGCGACACGGCCAACGCGTTCACTCCAGCGCCGACCTCGCGCGCAACAGCAACAAATAAAACAGAAGACTCCAGCCCGCATTCAGTCCAGCGCCAGCCCGCAACAGCGACTATAGAAAAGACCTCAACAGTACCGTACAAAGCTGCAATACGGCTGTAACCTGCATTTTTATTTCGACCCTCACCGTCTCGGCGCGTAAAGAACCACCAGCTCAGTGGCGGTACGAATCCCGTGTCATACAGAAACCTCTTATTATTTTCAATAAAGCTGGATTTTGTTTAATTTTTTTTAATGCAAGGCTAACGCATTCCTATATTTTAGGCCTTTCAAGTCTTAAAAATGTATTTAAAAGGATTTTAATTTTCCTTATAATTTATTTCACCTACTTGCTTCGTAAACGCTGTTGAATAACGATATTGTATCGGAATCCGAACCGAGGGTTTAAGGCCCGAGGCGCCCTTCGATTCGAGAACGATATCCATCACACGATTCGGTTAAAATATCCGGGATAATTTTATCTCCAGGTGTAAAAACGATACAAAATAAAATATTTTCGTTTTTTCTCGAATTGGACTTCGTGCACAAGCGACATCCCAAGTGGGTCCGAGTTGTCCAGATTTATATTAGTCTAGGATTCGGAATAAACACGAATCGGATACAGAGAGGAATTATTAACTTTAATTTTTTAGAAAAATTAATTGACTGACTTAAATTCAGTTTTCTAATTAAGAATTTTTTACGGGTGTCGAGAGGCCAATCATAGTCGATACTGATATTCAACATTCAGATCGGTGAATAACTACAGTGACATTACTGATATCGTCCTACACAATCTTGCAACTGGCGAATTTGCACCAAAAACGGTTTTGTGAAATGGAACTCTAAATGGAGTAATTTTGTTACGAGGCCACTTTACAGGAACACGCAATTAGAATTTTTGAATCAACTGAGGACAATGGAATTCACGATGAAACATTTTTGACACAAAATGACATTACCTCTTTACAAGATTCTTTCAACGGTCACGACTTTCAATCAAGTGGTAGAGCTGTATTTTAAATAATAATATAATTATTTGTTCAGACAACAACATGATATGGTCCAATAGTGTTAGTATCTTACAAACTAAGTTAAAAAACTAGGTTAGTGACAAAGAAAAAAAATACAAGTCAAATTATTTCGACCATGTGTCCGAATATAGGGGAAGGCTTTAGTTCTCCATAAAGCTCCGACGTGAGAAGCACGTTTTCAGCTTTCTCTTTAGCATGCTCTATGATCCTCGCACTGTTTCTACCTTAAGCATCGTTTTTGCTTCCTCGGTACGGATCACAACCGTGAACTGATGTCTCAAATGGATAACCTGCTGAAACCTCCTTTCACCCACTCGGAGTATTTTAAAGACTCATTTGCTGTTAAGGCTGCACTGTTATGGAACGAACTCCCGGCTGAAATTCGATATTCTAAATGGCTGGCTATATTTAAAACTGGATTGCACAAGTATCTTCAGGCTCGATCTTAGTCTGTATATTTACCACATCAATTCTAGTTGTATATGTACTGTGTGTTTGTTTTTTGAGTGTTAGCAATAAAGTATATCTATCTATCTATTATCTTTCTCTCGCATCCTTATCAAATAGACTCATATGAGACTATTTGTTCACGATCAGAACGAAAGACATCATTATCAGCAGGTCATATTGTATCATTTTTTTTTTGCGGATGTAGGCATAGAAGTCATCTACCCACGCCTCTGCAAACATGGTAGATGCACTGCAGAAACGAGGCAGCCCTACGACGACGAACCTCCCAGCCGTTTTCTGTACATCTAGCCCGCCATGGGCATAATTCATAAAAATTTATTGGTCAGGTACATGATAGTAAGGTGTTAACAATATTTTAAAATTATAGTAGGCAAATACATATGTGTTACCCTGTAACGGTGTTTGCAAATAGAGTAACGCTATACTAGCTTTATCACATAATAATATTAAATTAAGTATAATTTATATATATCGATCCAGAAGTGTGGGTGTGTGTTGTGTGTGTGTCTCTTTCTCTCTCACGCTCTCTCTCTCTCTCCGCCTCTCTCTTTGTGTGTGTGCGTGTGTGTGTGTGTGTGCATCTGTGTCTATGCTGCATCTAGGTCTGTACCTCTCTCCCTCTCTCTCTCGCTCCCTCTCTTTCTCTCTCTCTCTCTCTCTGTATGTGTGTGCGTGTATAAGTGTGAATGCGTACGTCATCTCATAGGTTTATATAGAGAGACAAAACTAGTTAAAAATGTTTCCCTATCGCATAAAAAAATTAATTTTCTTTATTTCCTAATAGACACTACAGAATTTCATTCCGTTTGCGTCCGGCCGTTTGGAATAATGGACGCGTAACCATTACCACTAGTGGTGAATGCTAAACATTTACATGTACGCGTCATAACGCATTATGACATACATAAATGAATGAAAGGAGCTGAAAAGAGGAATTTAACAGCATTATCAGGCATCTGACTGACACATTTGCTTATATTATCTAATGTGGCTCAATTAAAACTTGGCTGTCTTCGTCTGCGATTCCTTTTTTTCTAATTTATATTTCTTTTCTGTATAAGTATAATAATTTTACAACAAACCAATAGACCTGTAACACACATCAAATGTAATCCGGCATGTAATCCCTTAAACCCCTTAAAAACATATATCTTTTCAGAAAATAGTATTTTTTTATACAAGTGCAGAAAGTTAATCCTTATTCATGAGTCTCGAGGCGTCAAGACTCGAGACAAGTGAAAATGACAAATCCGCACGTGTATTAAACGACATTTTTTAATACATTTGCGAAACAACTACATTGAAAGTAAAATAAAACAGTATTTAAAAAAAACTCATTTTATTTCTTTGTCTGATAAAAATTCAGAGTACAATGGCAACTGTTGCCAGTATTCAGCCGCATTAAAATTACTATTTTAGTGGCGCGGCGCGCAGCGGTCTCGCGTAATACTCACCTCCGGTCATTGTTAATACTCAATCAGCCATCTTTATGGAAAGTATTTTGGTGTTTTTAAATTTAACCCGTTGTTTTATAAAACACCTATGCAATTTAAACAAATATGATGTTAGTAAGTAAATATAAGTATTAATGACGAATGACTTACGTCACAAAGCACATAAATATTAAATAAATATACAACCTCTTTAGTTCTATATTTAAGACTTGAAACAACAGCAAATAAAAAAAAATGGAAAAGTAAAAAGCACTAGTGCGAAAAATCCAACTTTCGGCACGATTTGTAGTACGAAAAATACCACGTTTTGAGCAACTGTATCCATCTCTATTCCTTTTTTTTTGTACAACCACAATTTTAATACAAATATCGAACAGGTAGAAAAACTACCGAATGGGACTTGAAACCACGACCATACTGCACCGTAGTATAGCTCTTACCAACAGAGCTACGGGTCAAGTTATCGAGTTGTCGAAACTCTCCTATGTGTTTTTGTTAAAAATCTTTATACAGGACTTTTCTTCTTCTTCACCGCAGCCATTCCCATCCCATCGGGTAGAAAATTGTTTTTCTATACGTTCGTTCTAAAAAAAACCTCAATAACAGCATTTAAGTAATTAATAGATTCAGGCGTTGCTTTGCGGTAGTCCATGTTACTAAAAATGGAAGTAAATTAATTTGCTACTACGCAAACCCGGTGGAGGTTAAATCATAGCTGCTCTTGTGTTGAATGTTACTTCATGCAGTTAATTTTCCCACCCTCCCTCCGCATACAATAAATAAAATAAATAACACAAGCGCAAGTATAGTCACAAATACATTTACTAGCAGTAGAGCTACTTGTGAGAGTTCGTCCAGGCAAATGGTGCCGCCTTACCTGTATCTGCCGCCAAGCGGTAATGTGAACATTACTGCTTTGAGGTTTTAAAGAGTAAAGGAAGGTAATATGGAACTTGTCAACTTATGTCTCAGGGTGACGGGCGCAGTGGCAGTGCCCTTAAGATCTTTGCGATTTAAACATTGACTTACAGTTATATGGACGTCGGGTCCGCGCTAAAAAGTGTCCGAACTTATAGGGCGTTAAAATCGTATACAGAGCGTCATTCACGCTTTAGTCTTCGTTTGTTCGACTGACAGCGAAGCAAGCAAAATTAGACAGTACTGCGATGACATTACAATCTAAATTCAACGTTTTAGCTTTTTCATATTCCTTTACATGTCACTACATTTAAATAGGTTGACTTGGGACATTTTTTTCGTGGTTTTTGTATTAGACCCGTCGTCCATTTATTTGTAAATCGATGGATTTAAAGCTCTGTGTGGCACTGCAACTGTTATGGACAGGCGTGTAGCTTACCACCAGGCGCGCGACTGGTTCGTCTTGGTATAATACTCGTATAAAAAATATCTCAACATTCCTTTCTCTATCTCTATTCTAGTCACCACGTCCACTTTTATTAGTTTGCTAAGTTAGCTGGCGTTGTTTGGTTGCGTGCAACTATGTGAACTAAGCGTAAGTGTTTAAACTAGTTGTTTGCACTATTATACTGCCGTTCTCTAAATAGTTTTCTTGAGATATCGCCAAAAACCATAATCCAGGTTTAGAATATTGAAATTCCTCAGTTCCAAAATTTCAATCAGTTCCTGAGACCCGTGAAATGTAACATCCCCTTACAGGATGCAGGAGTTTTCAAGCTTGACTGTGAGTGCGGTGTCTCTTATATTGGACAAACAAAGCGAAGTATTTGCACCCGCGTCAAAGAACATATAGCTGATATCAAACACCGTCGCGTAAACAATTCTGCAGTCTGGTAGCATGTCATGGATAAACCTACACATTCAATGAAGTTCGACACACCCCAGGTCCTTGCAAAAGAAGTCCGTTATCTACCCAGGATGCTGCGAGAGGCCATTGAAATTAAAAAACATCCTAATTTCAACAGGGAAGATGGTTTCTCCGCACCACCAGTTTGGGATCCAGTATTTCCTCTAATGAAAAATCCCAAACAGACATAAGACTGCAGTACTAATTAATATGTTTTAGTTTATTCTAATTTCTATTAATAATTAATAATAAATTAAACTTAATAAAAATTCATTCAATAAAATAATTTGTAAAACTTAATGTAGCGTAAATTGGAATGTTTTCTTTGTAAAATTAAAAATAAGGTATTTAATTAATAACTATTGTAACTATAGTGAAAAAATAGGGTGGCTTGCATTAATATTAGACATAAGTAGTTGAAGACTGTACCACCTCAGTCAACCGTGACCATGGTACCTGTAAAGGGCCCGAAAAGTCGGTTTGTTTGAAAAAACAAATATACGCGATTTAAATCCGGAAAAATAGTTTCATTTCCAATATTGAAATTGTTTAATAATATTTCAGCTGTGCATCGTTAGGGTAAGTTTCGCTAAGTCGAACACATTAACTAATTTCAAATGTTTTTAAAAGAGAATTTTGTGCTCTATCTTTTCCTATTTAAAACAGATATTTGACCGTTTGTCACCTAGCCGTGATTTAGTTAGTGGGTGGCAGAATATACAGATGGCACGTGCGTTACCGAGACGGCTCGCTGTTTTGTCCTATTGTATTTCAAAGCTGAAGCGACAATACCAATCGGTGCAAATTATATTTTTAGTGAAATGTAAACTACATTTTTCAGCGAGTAAATATCTTGTATCTTGTATTCTTGCTTGGGACAAGCCTGCCAACTCATTACGGGAATAACGAAACGATCCCAACAAATGTTGGGAGAAAAAATATTTACAAAGTACGATACAGAACTCCCATCCTTTATTGTAATGGAAATAAGTTATTATGATCAAATCGTAGTTACGCCCTAATGGGTGTATGTTGTATCGTCCTCATCAACCCTAAGTAATATGTTATAGGGGATCGCCTTGTACCTAATAGTAATTGCTTATAGGTATTGTAGGTATATCGTTAGGGTCATAGAGTAAAAGACTTATTGCAAACCGAAGGTGTACTTTATTGAAAAACAACATGACAGAGAAACTATTATCAGGATCTGTTTTATATTTATTTATTTATTTACACATAAAAAAACACACAAAACAAATATTAATGCAATGTAACATGAACTATGTCGTTTTCCCGTACATTGCTAAATTCATCGGCGTAAGTCGGGCTGCGCTTGTATAATTTAACCTTTAAACCATTGACTTACAATTATATGGACGTCGGGTCCGCGCTAAAAAGTGTCCGAACTTATAGGGTGTTAAAATCGTATACAGAGCGTCATTCACGCTTTAGTCTTCGTTTGTTCGACTGACAGCGAAGCAAGCAAAATTAGACAGTACTGCGATGACATTACAATTTAAATTCAACGGTTTAGCTTTTTCATATTCCTTTACATGTCACTACGTTTAAATAGGTTGACTTGGGACATTTTTTTCGTGGTTTGTGTATTAGACCCGTCGTCCATTTATTTGTAAGTCAATGTTTAAACCTAAAAATTAATATACATATTATAATGAATTTATAATTATAATGGAAATATAATTATATTATATTTCCATACCTATATATTATAATTATCTCAAAAATAATTCCAAATTACTTTTAGTTTATTTTTTCAAGGAAATAATATTTTATTTTTAATATTTTGGCGGTTTAGTTCTTGTTTTAGGGTAGTTGGTAATTCCTTCATTAAAGAGGGTATCTTGTAGATAAGTTGGTTATAACCGTATTGATTTTGACAATTGGGTAAGGCGAGCCTCAGTTGTGTTATATTTCTGATTGGGTTTTTCTTCATTTTTTGTGTCTGTAAATGTGTGTTAAAGAATTGTTCTACTAAGAGGGTATGCCTACTTTACTTTTTCATGTATCGGTAATATTCTAGAAAACGTAAACTGTCTGGTGTAATTTGAGGATTCTTACTTGAAATGCGTATATACGGTCAAGCTTAGAATAATAACGCATAGAAACCTAGTCCGCACACGCTAAGTGAGGCAAATTGAAGCGCGCCCAAAAGGGTCTACACGAGCGGGCGGGCCTTCAGTGCTCAAGGTCAACTTGCACCGCGATCAGATCAAAAATTTTAGCTAAAAATGACGAAATGTGCGGTAAATGAGTGTAAAAATACGTCAGACAAACATAAAATAGATACTAACATCACATTCCACAAGGAAGTAACGCGTTTCAATTTGTATTTCTATATAAATATTCACTAAAACCGAAAATTAACCTACTACTAAAACTAGCCTACATGAATTTGATTTTTGCCTCACTTGTGACAGTTCGTTTGATATGAAACTATCATTCTATGCGTTATTATTCTAAGCGGTCAAGATGAGACTTATATATTCGCCAGTAGCTGCTTATGCCGTATCCTTTAATAGATTCTCCAAGTGTTTTATACAGTAATAGTCTTGTTTGAAACGGTATTTTATTTTTGATTATTGAAAATTTTGCTAAAATTGCGCGTAGTTTATCACATAATTCTTCGGTATGGGGAATCCATTTCATCCTATCATCAATTACAACTTTTTAATTTAAAAAAAGCGAGTTTTTGAAAGTTTTTGCTTTAGTAGTGTTTGTTACGTCTCTTTACTAAGTATTATTGAAAACGCTTAACGGAAAGTGGGTGAAATCCAGTAAACCATATTCATCCCTTAATTTGCTATCTTTAGAGGTGGGATTTTTCCTTCAAATTAGAATGGAATCACTACTATGGTGCTGTAGTACAGGCAGCTTAGCTTTTGTATTTAGAATTGTAAGAATAGTAGAGTGTTAATATCAAACAGTCATCTTAGGAGTTCTGGACGAAGCTTTAAAATTGAATACATGTATAAAGTTATAATTATGATTAATCGTCGTTTATACAATTCCGGACACATAATTCGAGCCACTACGTATTTTCAGTATTAAGTGCCTAAGCTTAAACAATGTTTGTTTGATTAAAAACTGTTATGCAATTTTGAAACAAGTGTAATAAACGTCTTTTCCATAAGTCCTTGTTGGGAATTTGGATTTGCAAAGCCGGGGATAACTATTTCTTCGATGTCAACACTCATGTTTT
Source organism: Hyposmocoma kahamanoa (assembly GCF_003589595.1). Lineage (NCBI taxonomy): Eukaryota > Metazoa > Arthropoda > Insecta > Lepidoptera > Cosmopterigidae > Hyposmocoma > Hyposmocoma kahamanoa. The sequence goes on from NW_020653900.1 coordinate 14,909,502, forward strand.
TGAATTCTAGCCCTTTACGACAAAAATGCGTTATGACTCGAATTATGTGTCCGGGAGTATATTTATAAAGTACCTCTCGCTACGCTACCCAAACTACGTCTCTATGTTATAGTACTCTCCTTTCCAACAATAAAAAGAATCGTCGAAATAGGTTCAGAAACGTAGGAGTAATCGTATAACAAACATCAAGAACCTCCAGGATAAAAAATAATGTCATTTCCAATGTATAGCATGCATAGAAACCTGAGAACTGTATTGAAAATGATAATGTACAAATGCATAGTTATAAAGAAGCACCAATAGAGTTTCTTATCGATTATTACCAGATGAATCTACGTTACAATTAAGTCCAGTCTTGCCGAGAGTCCATGGTTAGCCGTTTGGATTTGACACTCAAGGCAGTCTCAAATTGGGGAGATGCCAATCTTGTCAAATGTAACGCTACCAAAACGCAGCGTGTCTATTCGCCACAAATTCCCTTTGAGATGATATATCCATACCGATAGCCGATTATCTCCAGCTACTTGGAATGGACCTGTCGTCCTATTTGACCTTTGGCAGATGCATTGACTCTATGGCCAAAAATGTAGCAATAAAGCTTTTCATCCTTTCCAGGGTGAAGCGTTACTTTACACCGGGATAGTAGCTTCAGCTGTACTAAGCACAAGTCCGGTCGTGCATGGAGTATTGCTGCCACCTCGGCCAACTGACCACCTTGGATTCAATTGACAACCGTGTCAAGAGGCTTATAGGTGACTCGAAAACAGTAGAGGTGAAGCTGCAGAGCCTTGAACAACTTCGTAAGGTTTCGATTTGCTTATCTAAGAATATAATGAATTTTGGATTTTACATATCGCGTTTCCTTTTGAAGCCCCTGTAGCGGACTGTATACTTAGGGTTCTAGTGAAGAGTGAACAAGATCAAAGGTATTGTACTTACTTTACAGTTTTATTAAAACAAAAAAAAAACAATTACAATAAAAAGAAAAAGGCGCCAAAAACAAGAACATTTAAATTTAGAATGTTAATTTAAAACTAAACTGCTAAAAAGACTATCTAAAATCTTATGTACAAAATGTATGTTAGCTTTATATGTCCCATAGCTAATCTAAGAACTCGATATATACAAAACTGGTTTAAAAATCACATTACAAGGAAAATATCATTTACTTCCCCAAAAAATACACACCTGTTATCCCGGTAATCCTCTTAGTACGAGGCACAAAAAGCATCGAATTGAAAAATTGTTACCTCAAACCGTTTAAGGGTTTTTCCTTCACAAAACGCTTCCGCTTTTTTCGTAAGCAAAATAATTAATAAAAGTCAAAGTTATCTTGTTACCGAGTCGAGTCTTAATTCTTTTTTTTTTCTCCCTCATTTTTATTTTTATGAAGTTATAAAGTTGTTTGGGGCAACACTGAATGCTGTACTATAAATTCAGAGGAAGCCACCACGTTATTTATGCAGGTAAATTGTTGAACGGAGACGTTTATTACATATTTTCATTGCTGCAATCAAGTTACGAGAACACATTTGGTTTTTTATGATGTCAAATGACGGGACGAACAAGTCGTGAGGTTTCTCATAGATGGCGCTACGGCTAAAAAGTCGTTGAAAAACCAAATACAAAGATACGACAACAAGCACATACACAATCGTGAGGTCCGCTGGTTCATTCCGTAGCTTATTTGGCATAGCGTCTTGATTGGATCGAAGGATTTTTTTATCTTTTCTTTCTCTTCTTTGTATTAATAATTATAACAAAGTAGTGGAGTAATTTCACATAAAAAATGTTTATTAATAAAAATTTAAAAAGACGCACGGAAAACAGAATACGACAATATTAGAGAACATTTACACAAACGTTTAAGATAGTCGAACTTTCCACAGCACCATTATCAGCAAACCGTTTATTAGACTTAGGAGCTGTCTATTAATCTGTCTTGGTCTTGTAATATGGACAATCCAGCCAGTATTTGTTAATCCTTCCCAATACTTTGTACGTGTTATTACGTCCAAACTATCTACCAAAAGGCTGCACGTTCTATAAATATATTGTCTTTATTTGTTTCTTATTTTGTGCGATAAAAAGTAATTGTACGCTTTGTGATAATAGCATGAATTCTACTACGTCTCGTTTATTATTCGTGTAACCAAATGGTTTATTGCTTCTGTAATATAGATCATTTTGCATTGAAATACCATCATTATACTGATGGTTTTTTTGTGTACATTCCCAATGAGTACATCAAGGATCATTATTTTATCCTAATAAGTGTAATGTATATTGTATACATATCGCACCCTTAGTAATATAAGGGCACAATCCAAAAAAAGTAGATTTTTGGGAAATCGCGTATTAAGATTCTGGATTCCTACATTACACCTATTTTTTCAAATAACATGCTTATTATTTAAGTTATAAATATGAAATTTGGCAGATTTGTTCTTTGATAAATGTATTATAAATAGCAATAAAAAAAATAAATAATATAAATAAATTCCATAAGTTTCAAGCAAGTTAAAAAACACTTTCAAGTTAGACCCATATAGTACAAAAAATATAACAGAAATATGGAGGTATTTAAGTTTGATCCCATTTATTATTTAAGTCCCTATCAATTCCCAAATTTCCCAAAAATCTACTTTTTTTGGATTGTGCCCTTATATTACTAAGGGTGCGATATGTAGATTTGGTATATTATTAAAAAACTAAATTAATTAGTAGACACATATTTAAATCAGCAATAGGCTTCTCAACATAAAAATCAATAATGCAATACGCCAGATTTACCCATATTTATCTAACTATATAACAATGAAAAAGGACTGTTCTGAATATTAGGTGGTTCACATGTAACCCCATAATACTGGCTACTTAATTAATGTGAAAAGAAGTGAAATTCTGTCTGATTTTCATCAACCCTTATCAAGGCAACACCTTTTATCCTTTACGTCTGTTGAAAACGAATCAAACTTCGTTATCTGCGTTGAAAAACGAAAGAATGCACCCCTCATGATGACCAAACATTCCCAAGAATTGTTCCCGGGCTACCGGGGTACCGGCAAAAACAACGGGGTACTATAGTGAATTAAATTACGTCATTAGGCAACGAAAGGCTTGAAACAGACGAGCGACTAAAAAGTTATTGAGGAAAACATTTCAAGTTGTTTCAGGAGTGTTGAAATCAAGAAGATTGTACTTTGTTCATTTCATAAAAATCAAACGTTGTTGAAGATTTACTTTTATTTCTTTCCAGACAAGTTTCAGTCCAATATATAAATAAATGACATTGACAGAAAGTAGATTTTCGTACCTACACTTATGAAAGGATTAAGTGCAGATAATTTTGACGTTTACAGTAAAATCTATATTAAAATATTTTAGTGAGCGAGATTTAATGGTTCATATATCTATTACTTTATACAGTTCTAGTATTACTTTAAGTGGTTTGTGTGGCCCTGAAGAACTTATTTCTTCACAGTTCTGCATAGAAGTCTCAGAGCACAGAGCCTTAAATCGCAAAGACCTTAGGGGCACTGCCGCTGCGTCCGCCACCCTGAGACATAAGTTGACTAGTCCCATGTGCCTAATGCAATTTCACCAGCACCCTAACACTTCTACACCGGAACGCAGTAATGCTCACGTTACTGCTTGGCTGCAGAAATACCTAAGGTGGCAGTAATTCCCTGGCCTAACTGTTTCACAGCGAGCTCTACTGCTACTAAAAATGATGACTATTAAGTACTGCATTGTATGGTAGTGAGACATGGAGAATAACACAGAGAAACAGAAGGCAATTGGCAGCACTTGAGATATGGTGCTGGAGAAGAATAGAAAAACTAGTTAGACGAAATCAAAAACCAATTATGAGGTGATAAGTATAGTACAAAAAAGGAAAAACTTATTAAAGACAACAAATAACCGAAGAAGAAAGATCGATCTGGGCAAGGCATTTGATACGCCACGACATTTTTTTTAGAAACATCGTACCTTAGAAGGGAAGATTGATAGAAAGAAAGGCGGAAAATGACAGATTTATTTAGATCAGATACAGGAAAATATTAATATCCAGGCGTACCAGGAAATTAAAGTCGGAGCGCAGTACAAAGATGGTCTTAATTATGAAGAGAAAAGAAAACTTGATACATTCGCGCGAGGACGTGCTTTTGCCGATTGATGCGCTGTATCAGATTTTTTCCCCATACATTAATGTAAACATTTATGAACGTTTATTCTACAGGCTATTAAATAGATATAACAAATAATTATAGACGATGTTGTGTGCAACGAATCATTAGTATGTATGGGTAGCGCTCACTTACCCTGTGAAATTTTAACACTGCATGTCAAATGAGATTTATCATTTAGATATATTGTAGAACAATGACGTCACTATTAAGATTTTGTATGGCCAAACAGCGTCCTCCTAAATTCGTCGATGAAATAAAACAAATTAAACGACGTAACAGTACGTTGTTCAACATCACTTACAAATGTTTAGGGTGGCATAGTTAACGTGACCATATGTCATGATTTGAACGGGAGGGTCCTGCATTTAAGCTTTGTGTCCCGCTGTCCCTGAGATACTTAAAAATATCCCACTTGGACAAAATAGGACACATGTGTCAACACAACCGTAGGTACTGCACGTGTATTGTTTTTGGCGGGAATTAATCGGCAGCGTGATGTGTCGGGTTACCGTGGAAGGGATTTAAAAAGTAGAGCTTCACAATAGAGATTTGCTCATTCGAAAAACTATACAAAACCAGTCAGACTACACACGTACAGTTTTTTTTTTTTGTAACCAAACATTTCGTGACTATCAGAACATATGTTTTATTTAATGTAGATTGTGTGCATTATTTATTATTATTTAATGGTCACGTTAGGCATAGTACGTAGTTCACGCGATGTGTTAACATGGTGACCTGTGATATCATGTTCCAGATCCAAATTCAAAATTTGGGATTCTTCACGACATGCTGGTTTCAAACTTCGTGCATGCCGGCAGAGTAATTTAATTGGCAGACTGCAATTTGAGTAGATGCCAAGAAAGCTAGATTCGATGAAATTCGATAAATGCTTTCCAATTTTATGTCGATGTACCTAACATTACATTAACTTAAAAATAAACGTCTTGAGGTTTATTTTGCCGAAATATCTTTTCACTTGTTAAGGTTCCTGTCTGTGTCGCCAAAGCATTAATGTAAGTCTTATTGTGTTTCAATTTTAAAGGTTGAGGGTGCTGGTGAAATAACATATTACATAAGCACATGGGACTTATCAAGTTATGTCTCAGGGTAACGAACACACTGTAGCGCCCCTGAGATCTTAAATCGCTTACCTTCAGGCGCGAGACTTTTTTGTCCCGTCCCATAGTATCATGTGTCCCACATGTCCCATAGTATCATAAACAGTGAAACAACTATGTTTTTCTATCGATTTCCAATAGGCTATCATATTAATAAATGTTCACATCGACAGGCCATACCCTAAAATATGTAACTTCAAATAAAAATTGTTACCTTTTGTACCAACTTCGCTGTCCCACGATCTTCCGACCAGTAATGACGATCATTTATTTAACGAGAACACTGTCACATTTTCTCAAATCGAGTCCCATTATCGCATTGTCATCGCACGCGTGTGTCCATCCTTATACACACTTTAGTGAATGTATAGAATGATTTGCCAAATTCTCAATTCACATTTACTTTACCGAGATAATGTAAACAAAGCTCTCGGCACGAGCCTTAATTGTCGCACCGTCATCATCATGTGTGTAATGATCCTGTTTGGGGACTGTAAGGCTAGTTTTACACGTCCTTTTATAATGCAGTGGTAACCCAGGATTGTGTATCATAAACTCACTCACGTCACTAACTACCCTATCTGATTTTTGTGGTAATTGATATCGTATAAACTTTCTCGGCTCATAAAAACAAGTTAAAACTGTTTTTAAATGTTTCTACGAATCAAAGCAGTTAGTAGTTTTTTTGTAGCTATAGACCTTTTCGTGAAAGGCTTCAGTCCAGGCGACGATACCTATTTTACCGCCAAGCAGTAATGTGAGCTTCACTGCGTCCCAATTTTGAATGGTAAGGGTGCTTGTGAAACTACAAGCAAATGTGATTTGTCAACTTTGAGTCTTTGCCATTTTTGAAAGGCACTTGAACTGTTATGGGTAGGCATGTGGTTTGTTACCAGACGCATAACCTGTTCATCATGCCACTGGCTATCATAAAAAGTTCACATAGATTCTAAGTTTCCATGCCTTCATCGTAACCCCGTTAGGTATAGGTTTTTCAATAGTAAATTGTCAATGTCATTTGTTAATGTCAATAAAATTCTTAGAGCGCCTTCGCTGTGGCATGGCAGTCACGCGGCTGTAGCGCTTCAGTAATTTTTAGTTTACTTATTGTGACTGCGAAAGAGACGTGCACGTGTCACGACAGTGCCGCTTCAACTATGCTTCAAGTTATCAATATGATGTCCAAACTAGATTGTCAATGTCAATTATTAATGTTCTTTGTCAATGTTTTTTTATGTCATCATCATCCACAGCATGACTGTGCGCACTGCTGGGTACATGCTTTTCGTAGTTTGTGCCGTCCACCACGATCTTGAGCTAGTCTCATTCATCTACTGCCCGCAATTTTGACAATTTAGTCTACCCATCTCGCCACAGGACGTCTCACGTTTCTATATCCATTTATTGGCCACCATTCGGTTATCGCCTATCTCCACCTGTGTTCACCACGTCTCGCAACTTGTCTCGCCCAGCTCCATTTAAAGATCAGATAACGACATCTGAGTTCGTCTACGGATTTCGGAATTCGGAACTTGACCTATAAGTTTAATACCGAGCATGACTCGCTCTATGGCTCATTGTCCTACTCTTATTCTGTACACAGCCTTCTGTGTGAGCGTCCACGTCTCGGTACCGTAAGTCATAGTGGGCAAGACACATTGGCTCAATAAGCGGGTCAAAACAAAAGACAAAAGCTTGGACACAATCTATCCTGATATTAAGCGACAATGTGGTCCACGATGTTTAAAGGTTTGTCTAGCAAAAGCCTATTTACTCTGGCCTTGAATAGACTAAACTAAACTTTCTGGAAACGATGATGCCGGTAGTGTATTTATTCGTTTGCCGTAAGCATCAGAAAAGATGAAGCAAAGCGATTCCTGCCCATGGGTGGCAAGTCAATGACATAAGGATGGAATGTTCCGGATTTCCTAGCAGTTCGAATAAGGAATAGAATAAAATAAAAAATGGATGTGAAACTATAGTCAGACAAAAACTTTACACTAAAGATTCTGCGTACTTGGATGACAAAACTCCGTGACCTGATTAGCTCTTGCAAGTAATCTCGATCTAAGATGTTAGAAATATATATTATACAAAGAGCAACCCCTAGAGTTCTTGCTCATTCTTCTCAGGGGAATCTGCCTTATGAATGAGTAGGTAGTAGAGTTTAATCAATGTAACGATTTCGAGTGTAATTTGCTTACCTATGAAATAAGAATTATTTCAATTTAAGTTTGAATGTCAATCGTCATTGTAAATTGTCAATGTAAAATATATTTTAAAAATCCATATTGTCTTAACGCCATTAATACGTTTTCTGCTCATTCGTACATAATCCGAAACATTGTATCCACGTTGAATAAAATATTTACAAAGTTATTTCCATAATACTTCGAATTAATTTATTATTAAAACCAGGTCAGTAGTTCTAACAGCGCGTAAAAACCCTTTTTGCTGTCCGTCGTAACGAATTTTTGCTGACGTCATTTCTCTTACGTCAATCCTGGGCGTCTGTGGCACCTCGTTTTTCACATATAGTTGGTAGCGTACTAACTAGGAACTGTCATAGGCATGACATTTGAGCCTTTTTTGGCTCCGCCTTAATCAGGTACGGTGGCAGTACTACATCACAATGAGCTCTACTACTATCAATACCTTTTTAGCGTACCCCTAAATTTACCTATGAGTATAGTTTCATTTCCAATGTAAAGCAATAGCGAAAACGTAAGAAATTTAAATCGAAATATCAAAACCGGCGAGATTGACCTGAATATTTTATAACGAACTGCCGAGATTGGTTTCGGCGTATACATTTTCGTATTCGTCGTAATATTGTTAAAGTGTACATGTGGAAACCTGTTGAGTGATGAGAGCGTGTTACCTATGTTGTTATATTTCATGTTCTCAAAGGTCGTGTGTTTTGCTGTACCCAGATATAAATAGAAGCCAACCACGAGTTCCCATGGGTTTCGTGAAGCAAAGGGTTAATTCCAGCAACGTGGGTGTTGTACAAGGTCATTGGACATTTTTGCGCAATTTTTTTTATCATTTCAAGTGACAGGGCCAACAAGTCGTGCGCCTGATGGTAAGCTACACGCCCGTCCAGAACAGTTGCAATGCCACTCAGAGCTGAGAGAGCATTCACAAAGATCTGGCACTGCCACTACGCCCGGTACCCTGTAATTTCACCAGCACCCTTACCCTTCAAAATCGGATCGCAGTAATGCTGACATTAATGCTTGGCGGCAGACATAGGTAAGGTGGCAGTACTTCCCTAGACGAATTCTTTCGTAAGGAGCTCTATTGTTGCACAATTGCACGAAAGGAGCCTTCACGTACGACGTACCTGTTCTATACCCACGTCTGGCGGAACCTGGGCGATAATATCAGCGAGTACATTACGCCAATTAGCAAATAATTTCACCACGATAGGAAGTATTGTCGGTAATTCTCAAAACAGCAAATTTTTGTGTGTGCGAGCTTTTCCTGTCCCTGAATATCATCAAACAGAAACACCTTTTTGTTTTATCCGCTCACGCGATGCGCTCCTCCTACCCCAAAATGGCGGCTATTTGGTTTCGCAAATTAGAAAAGCATTCAGTTTAAATACAAATTTTATAAATAAAAATTATTATTCTGCATTGCTAAATAAATACCCTCCGTACTACCAACAAAAAACATCTCAAATAAAATGCAGTAATACACCGCAAATCCTGCACTTAAAAAGCACTAATGAAATTTTTGGTGTACTTGGATAAATATGATAATATTCCGTTTGAGTGGTTATAACGTTTACCATGAAATTACTCCTTAAAGTATAGTTTATAAACATTTATATTCAGGGTAAACTTAAAAAACGCTACTTACGGTATGTTTTCAATAAATAAACACCGAAATCACCAGCCCAAACAATAACACACACGATTGTCGTGACGTATTTTTGAAGTTGTTTATTTTTTTAAATGACAGACCCAAGCATTGAACACTTTATGATTTGCTAGAGTAGTTACCGAAATAGCAATTAATATTAGTTCTTTTACCTATTATAACTTCGATATCCGATAAATCGGTATAAAATCATCACCGGCACCTCTAGGTGTGGTATGCGTCTACGGCTGCATGTATCGCGTGAGCGGTTATATAATTTTCCAAAAAGGGCGGGTAGTTTTTGATAGTTCACACCGGCCATGTTGTTGACGATGCTTGTGTCAAATTTGTTGTTTATTTTTCAGTTACGAAAGACAAATGATCATAGCAAGTTAGGCGTCGAGCAACACGTGCAAATGATATAAATTTATTATCAAATTGGGTATTCTATTGTAGCGAAGATGCGCTCATATGGTTTACGTGGTCTTCTTTCACAGTCAACTATTCAACGTTTGGTGGCCAAATTTGAGTCGACCGGTTTAGTGAACCATCACCTAACACCCGTACGTCAATAAAACGCAAGATCTACAGCAAAAATGGCCGAGGTTCGTGGGAGTGTTTACGAGAACCCGAGGCAGTCTATTACGTGCGCATTGCCACAATACCCATTTTAATAATAATTTTTTATCTTGCTCGAAGCTGCAACTTGCCACGATGAATTGTCTTTGATTACTGAAAAATAAACAACAGATTTGACAAAATCAGCCTCAACAACATGGCCGCTATGAACTGTCAAAATCTACCCGCCATTGATGGAAAACCTCTTGGTTTATACTTTTATATAAAGGTATTTTAAGATTTTAGACAATTTAAACATACTTCTCCAATTACCGCAGCCTGCCCGGACGGTATTCTTGTCTGCAAATTGACTTCTCACTTTAGTCCGTACGCCATTATGTTATTCAATAAACAATTTCATTACTTTTATTATACAAAATCCCGGGTGAAAAACTGCTTCGGAAATGACATAAAAATATGACTCACCATCTCATTCATCATTTTTAAAAAATCTACCATCGAATATAATATTTTAAATAAATATTGTAAACGATAGACGTGTACAAATGTTTATTTACAAAGAGTATCTAACCTAACCCAATTTTTAATTTATAACTGACACAGACCTCCAACCAACATGATTGGAATTAGGACCCCGGTTAAACAAAACAAGAATGACGTCGATACACGACGAGCCTCACCCCGACCGCAAATAGCTGAGACCTGCAACGTGAGTCGTCTCGAGGTATTGGCGAAAGGGAAGCGGGAAACACCGACGCGCTTCCCGAGTCCTCCCCGAAAATTAGTGCGATACAACCTGGACCAGTGACGACCAAACCGAAGCAAACTCTTCTGCAGAAGAACCTCGGTAGAAACACCAAAGTCACCACCGAAGCCAGGGAAGTATGCCATCAAAGAAGCAGAAGCCAGCGCCTGTCTGAGCCTGAGCCAAAGCAAAATTCCATCTCAGCAACTCCAGGAACTTAAAATCGGAAATAAAAACCGAAGTTACACAGGCGATAGACAGGCTCTACAACCTAGTCAAGTAATTGGATGAGGGTAAAAAAGGGAGGTGAGGACCAAAGAAACTGCTGTGACGGAGAAGGACCCGGCCGAAAAGACAGACATAGAGTTTCTTACTCAGTCTTCTCAAGGGAATCTGCATTATTTTATTTTTATTTTTTAAATTTATTTATCATTACACCTTTCAATTTACAATTAACAAAACAAAACAAAGTGCATAAACCTATACAGATTTTTCGCACATTGTGCAGACATCATCTACACAAAATAAGAAATTGAAAACATATTAATATGTACAATAAGATCTTGTAATACCAAGCAACACTTTGAATAAGGAATGAAAAATCTACAGCAAATTGTATTATGAGTGTAAAAAGATTACATCGAAATGGATTGCGGGGAAAACATATAAGAAATTGAGGCTCTGCTTGATAACCACTCTCAAATACACGTACACACACACACACACAGAAATGTGTTTTGTATGATTAGTTGGTTTATGTAATTTAATACGTGTAGCGGATGAAGATGCCTCCTGACACAGGCTATGCGTAAAAATAGACTCCAACCACTATTGTTTAAGAAACCATGTTTTTAAGAAATAAACATTTTATTATTATTATTTACTTTAGTCTTCTCAGCTATTTAGCTGGTTTGAACCACATTTACGGACCTAAGTCAAGTAAATTCACTATGGCGTGTATCTACGAGTCTGTGGTAGATGTGTAATAAGATCCTACTTCGTCCTCTTCCATATGCATGAACATTATTATTATTATATGTCCGTATTACATATTACGGGCAACACGCCAAAAGTATTTTGGAAAAAACAGACACATATTCATACATTACATGTTAAAGATTAGGCGGAAACCAGCACCAATAGCCTGACAAACAATGTATTACTACGCATTGATAGCTGACGACCGCTGTGAAGTCACTGCGCATTGGGCCCTTCATGGAATATTCAATATAAAAGACGGTGTAAACCATTAATAACTACACAAACAACTTTTATACAGGGTGCTAAGGTTTTTCTTTTGTTAGATCTGTTAGGAATTAATGTATTTGAATTATAAGTTTTAATGTAGTGGAAAAGTTTAATGTGACGATGTCAAATGTAAATTACTTTCCTTATTTCAGCCTCAAAGTAATAATGCGATATTACTGCGTTCCGGTTTTGAAGGGTAAGGGTGCTGGTGAACGTACAAGCACATGGGACTTGTCAACTTATGTCTCAGGATGACGGGCCAATGCTGCTATTCAGATCTTTGCGATTAAGGTTTTGAAGCTCGGAGCGGCACTGCAATTGTTATGGACAGGCGTGTCGCTTACCACCAGTTGCACGACTTGTTCGTTGAGTCACTGGTCGAAACAGAAACATATATTAAAAAATCTAGTCGGGTATATATTTGTTTTTTGGAACAAACCAAAAAAGGGGTACCTATCATAAGTCCGGAATGACATTTTCCAGAAGTAACGTTTGCTCGAATTTTCGTAACCTCGAAAGTAATTTTGAAAGGTTTTCTTTTAAACCTAACTTAATCTAACCTAACCGAACCTAATCGTATTATTGAGATAAACATCCAACATATCCTGAAAGAACAACGGTTTCGTTATAAGTCGTTTTCGGGGTGACGAAAATTCGAACAAAAGTTATTTCGGAAAAAATAAATTCGAGTTAGTGATAGGTTAGCAAAAAAAAGTGATGAATTACAACTTTTACAAAAAATACTGCCGAATTGCAAACTTCCTTCTTTTTTGAAGTCGGCTAAACGCATGCCACAACGCGAACTAAGCTAACCGAGCTACGAAACCGCTAAGCTATATAAAATAAAAAAATATTATAAAAAAAGCACGTCACTACTTACTACGTATTTTCTTTTCAAGCAACTACATTATTTCGCGATGTTTCCTGCCCTATAGAAAGAAATTATACACGTGTTTGGAACCGATAATACATAGTAACAAATCATGACATTTTCTGAAATAATAGAACTTCAGAGCAGGGACTATATAACCAGAAATAGAGACGAAATGTCATTTAATTTGTTTGAATAATATTCTGCCATGTCATTACGGTGACAACTGCGCTCCGATTGGCCAGCCCGAATTCGAAACAATTGACGGGAGTTGTCAAATGTTTCACTTCAAAACAACCAATTTAATTTGAGCTTTGCTATAATGGATGTAAATTGAAAAACCGATGAAATGTGATTCCATTCGTTTTGTAATTAGATATTTTGCTCTTTTTCCCACACCACCGAATGGAACAGCCCCTCATAGTTAGAGATATTATCTTTATTACAATAAATACAGAATATTTTTTGAATATACGAAGACGTACATACAGGTCAGTTGTTGGCGCTGTACTATTTCAGCTTTCTAATTTGTGATTCAACGTGAGTTGATATTTAAAAGTGATATAAGGTCCATTTGCCTGATGAGTGATGGGATGGATAGTCCTTATTTTGTCTATATTTCTGGTTATATACTCGATGCTTCAGAGTACGTCTATAAGTCAAGATTGTTTTCTCTTTCATCAAAACTAACATTGTGTAACCCCAAACTGTGTCCTAACCGCCGTAGGTGTTTCAGGCACGATTAAAAAAACAGTTTTTCCGCTCAGTGAAGCAGAAACAGATAAATCTGGGGTTTATTACGAAAGGATTGCCACGGGAAGGTCCAGGATTTTATCCAGATCACTGAATTTGTACTGAAAGTCGGTGTAGAACACTTTTTTTTAATAATCCAAAACAGCGCCGGCTTTAGCGAGTTAGGTGCCTTGAATTAATTACCGAAATGGTGCCCCTGTCTTGCCGAAGATTAAACATCTAGCACGAATAGACGTAACTTACAAATCTGACGGAAAGTAGTTATTTACAAAGTAAGATTCAGAATGTCACTATATTCCGATTGAATAATTTATTTCGGCTTAAATTATGTAAGAGTTCTTCCGGGGAAGTTCTGTCATTTTTCCTATTTCTGCCACCGTGCGATAACGGGAGCATTACTGAGTTCCGATTTTGAATGGTGAGGGTGCTGGTGAAATCTCAAGAACAGGACTTCTCAACTAATATCTCAGGGTGACTGGCACAATGGCAGTGCCCACCAAACCTCTGGGATTTAAAACTCTGAGTGGCACAACAACTGCTCATTTTACGCCTTATTTATTGGAATATTTTATTTTTATTGAATATTTATTTTTATGCTACCAAACAATGGGACGTACAAGTCGTGCCCTGCTAATCAGAATTTAAATCGCAAATATTTTGCCCGTTGCCCAGAGACATAAGCTGATAAGTCCCATGTGCCTGCAATTTCACCAGCACCCTTATCGAAACCGGCACGCAGTAATCTTTATTTTTACTCAAATGAAAGTGTGCATTTGACCTCCATCTCACCTGATGGAATGTGACGATGAGGTCAACGATGGAGCATGCATGCTTAAATAATGCCAATTCACTCTCACCTTAAAAAGGCGCAAGTTATAACTTTCAGGGAACAAGTCTGCAGGCAGGGAATTCCACTCCATAGTCGTTCGCCATATAGCCGCTCACGCGATGCGCTCATCCTACCGCAAAATGGCGGCTATTTGGTTTCGCAAATTAGAAAAGGATTCAGTTTAAATACAAGTTTTTAAAAATAAAAATTATTATTCTGCATTACCAAATAAATACCCTCCGTACTATAACAAAAACATCTCAAATAAAATGCAGTAATACACCGCAAATCCTGCACTTAAAAAGCACTAATGAAATTTTTGGTGTACTTGGGTAAATATGATAATATTCCGTTTGAGTGGTTCTAATGTTTACCATGAAATTACTCCTTAAAGTATAGTTTATAAACATTTATATTCAGGGTAAACTTAAAAAACGCAACTTACGGTATGTTTTCAATAAATAAACACCGACATAACCAGCCCAAACAATAACACACACGATTGTCGTGACGTATTTTTGAAGTTGTTTATTTTTTTTAAATGACAGACCAAGACATTAAAAACTTTATGGTTTGCTAGAGTAGTTAACGAAATAGCAATTAGTATTAGTTCTTTTACCTGTTATAACTTCGATGTCCGATAAATCGGTATAAAATCATCACCGACACCTCTAGCTTTGCTTCCAGAGACGCATGAATCGCGTGAGCGGATAAATGTGGAAGCGTAACGCGTAAAAATCTTTGGAATATCCACAATATAGGAGTGGAATTCAAGCTTACGCCTAGTCCCTCGATGGAGGAAAGGGGAGGGTGGAATTAAATCGTGTAATTCCATAGTACACTCTTTCACAAGGAGCTCTGTTATACGTTTGTATGAATCAATAATAATTATAAATTACCGGAGTATTTTCATTTAAAAGGTAACATGGAGGTCAAGTGAAAAAAGATGGAATATTATGGTATAGTTGGTGAAATATTATTTGCACCAATTCGTCTTATCGCTTCATGTTTAGAGTATAATAGGATAAAAGAGTGATATTAGTGCAAACAACAAGTTTAAACACTTTTACGCATTAGCACTTAATTCTAAACTTGGTAATCTTTATGCGGAACTACCTTGTTGAATTAGAAACGAAAGAGTCGGCAGTCGGCATTTTACGCAATACCTAATTGTTTAAAAAAAAACACTAGATGAGTAAATAAATAATTCAAAACTAGAATTCAGAAAAAGCATCTAATACTTTAGATGCCCATGACCTGTACCATGGACCAAGATCGTTAAATCCATGTACGTTTTAAGTAAAAGAAATGTTTATGGTTTTATTATGCTATTGTAATAGAAAGGACAAGTCTATTGTAATAAAAACATCTTGGGTGTTCAATAAAAATAAAACAATATTACAAAAACTGGGCTACAAATTAATAGGTTTCTTTTTCTAAAACTAAACTCCTTTATGCCGGTGACACGCTTGGCGGTTCCGTACGATCGCCGAATTTAAGCGACCTACGTCATAATGCTTTATGTGGACGATGCGGCCCTGCTTCAAAACGCTTCTACTCGAATAGAAAGGCATTCGTGTATAATTTGATAATGGGTACAAAGAAAGGTACAATGTACATTTTTCTGGTTCACTTTTAGATATTATTTCTGTTTGTAGTATACATTTGAAGTAGAATCCTTTGGGTAACGAGATGTGACGATATTTTTTTTCAAAGATTTAACGTGTATGTTCCTTTTTTACTCATGACAAAACACATTGTGTTTCGTTAGGCCATAGACATTCTAGAGCAATAAGAATAAATAGTCTACGTAAAGCAGATGCCTAGACGTTAAGTCGATCTGTCGCACGATGTCACCGATATGTATAGCTGTGGAGCTTGTTATGAAAGAGTTTGTCCAGGGAAGTACTGCCATATATGAAATTACAGACACATGGGACTTATCAACTTATGTCTCAGGGTGAGACACATTCCGTGTATTTATCTGGAAGACAACACACCAAGCCCGCGCTCAGAGTTGTACTGCGACTGTCATGGCCAGGCGTGTCGCTTACCACCAGGCGCGTAAGTTGTTCGTCTAGACTATTTTTATAATAACAAGTGACGGGACGAACAACTGATGCGCCTGATGGTAAGCTACACGCCTGTCTATAACAGTTGCAGTGTCGGGTTTGTGACGGTGTGACCTCCTTACACCGTCATCTCACCGCTTTGTATCGCCTCTCTCCGCTTGTATCCTATCATTTTTTTTATTTTACATGTATTTAAATTTTAAATTTGAATTGTTCCATCTTCCTTCACTTTCTCATTTTGGTTTTCGTACCACGGTCACTCGACCGCCACAACAGTCGGAGCTGTTCCAAATTCCATCGCGAATAATCGCTAATTCTGGTTCATTACTACGTTTGTAATCATATAATAAGCTAAATCATGTGTAATAATATATAAGTCTATACAGCCTTCGTGTGCCTAAATCTGTAATTCAGTTACTCGGCCCATTTAGGGGTAAGTGTCTTAATAATAAAGTGTAGGGAGTGTTTTATACTGTTATACCTATTTTTTTACATTTACCTTTTTATTGTTACAGCCCTTTCTTTAAACTTTACTTCTTTAATAAATTTTGTGGACCGGAAGTTTCCCGTTTCATTGCCGTGAACCTGTTCACGGCTAGTTAGGGTTACAACCCTTTCAAGTTGACAAGTATCATGTACCTGTAATTTCACCAGCACCCTTACCCATGCTGACATTACTGCTTGGCGGCAGAAATAGGTAAGGTGGCAGTACTTCCCTGGACGAACTCTTTCACAAGGACACCTACTGCTACTAGTCATTTGGTATCATAAAAAAAGTGACCAACTTGAGGTGGTTAGATTTCTGTGGCGTATTGCTTTTAGCGCAAGTGTACAAAACGATACGACGGCCGTACGCATCGTACACCGGTTCTTGAACCCAAGTCTCGGACCATGGCGTTGCCAGGAAATACAGCCTCTCCCATTTAAAATACACACACAAGCAAAGACTCTTCGACTTACTGTGACCTTGAAACTCGTCAGTGTTTTCATATATGCTCATCGTTAAAGCATACTCTTGACGGCCACCAGATTTGGTCATGGTAAGTTCCCCTAGGTCTGCCCTTATCAATTCGCCTGTTCACTCTCGCCTTATAAATCTGTTACGTCAATCTTCTTTCAGTGATTCTCTCTACATGCCCGAACAACACAGTCATAGTTAAAATGTGAGCGAAAAAAAAACCATACTCCATTAACCAGACGGTAACCAGGCAATCAATAATCAGGCAACTTATGGTCCATATAATTAATATATAACTTCAGGACTAACATAACTACGTATGATATAATATAAAACTAATCAACACGAATTGCACTTCTTGGCGACGTGTGGCGCAACGACCCACGCGTGTACAACACCCTTCAGCTAAAACTCCTCCTTCACGAAGGTCGACAGATGTTCAGTCGATATTCTCAACACAAACGAATTAAAATTCACGTTGTGGCGGAACTCCAACCGTCAGGGTGTATTTGGCTGTTAACCTGATGTACTCCTAATCGAATAACCATGGAAGTCCCATATTACAAGTCGTGGCCCTACCGGCAAGCTACTCACAGCTTTAAATCACAAAGATCTAGGAGGCACTGCCACTGCGCCTGTCACCCTGAGAAATAAGTTGACAAGTCCCATGTGCCTGTAACTGCACTCTTACCCTTCGAAACCTTCGTGGCAGAAATAGATATGGTGGAAGTAGTTCTCTGGATAAACTCTTTCACAAAGAGCTCTACTCAAACTAACAAAACTCGCAAGTAATTTGTGTCATTCCGAAAATAACTTGTGACGTATAGAAGCGTAATAAGATGCTGGAAATAGCATACGCACAACGCTTCGCTTGTACGTTATCCACGTGGCATTAAGGGAACACTGTTAACTCTAAGAGGCGTTAGGCAATTCGTAGTTTGACGACAATATGAATAATATCTTAGATATATTTAGTTTTTTATTTATTTATTTAGGAAAACATAGTCGTATATAAATTACACAAAAAAAATTTAATAATTTAATTATATCTACGCGTGAAAAGCAAAATGGGATAAGCAACACTTTTGGATCATATTGAGTTTAGCTGATTCCAACGGTATGAATGACTCAATATGACCAAAAGTGTTGTTTATCCCATTTCGCCTTTCAAGCGTCAATATATTCCATTAAATAAGTACAGGGTCAAGAGCATGTCAAGCTTGGCACTTAAGATTGAAATCCAACTCTATGCCGCTTACGATAAGAACGGTCCAAAGTACAAAGTGTCAAGTTTGACGTGCTCTTGACTGTACAAGTATTACAAAATATGTACAGAGACCAATATAGTGTGTTCTACCGTCTTTAAAATGGGGAGTGCTCTGTGGAATTTTTCGAACTGGTGCCACTGTCTCGTTTCTACCATCGCACCTCCCACCAAAGAAGTAGAGTACATCACCACATCTTAGATAGATCTCGTTCGTTGCTTCCTCGAACCTGCAAGACGTAGAACGGTCTTCTTTCTGAAGTATTTCCTTTGCGCTATGAGATGGGGTTCTTCAAAAAGCATTTACAGGGCTCTCAAAGGCTAACAATGCATAGGCAGCTCATGCAAATGTTCATGGGCGACGATAACCACCTCCCATCAAGTGGCTCGTCTGCTCGTTTGCCTCCTTCTTTACATAAAAAAATACAAAAAGAAAAGAATTGGTGACAACTATCAGAAAAGAAATAAACAAAGAATGATAATTAACTGCTTCTGTGGCCGAACGGTTACCATGCCGGACTGCCACGCAGAGGTCCCAGGTTCGATTCCCGGGCCGGGAGAAATATTTGTATGACCTACATTCGTTTCTCTCGTGAGTTTGGGTGTAAATTGTGCTTGTCTCTATGTGTGTCCGTGGCATCCGCGACACAGGGTTTCCCTAGTGCGGGGCTATGTTGACTGTGTGTGTTATTATTATTATTATTATTATTATTAAGATATTAATTAAAGTCACTGTCACAAAGGTTTTAATTATTCTAATTTATTAATGGGGTCGTCTGTTAAATGTCTCTAAATATCTCCCACTGTGTGCTTGTAACTTTTTTTTTATAATATCAAGTGGCGGGACGAACAAGTCGTACACCTGATGGTATGCTACACGCCTGTCCATAACTGTTGCAATGCCAGTCAGAGCTTTAAATCGTAAAGATCTGAGGGGCACTGCCACTGCGCCCGTCACCCTGAGACATAATTTGACAAGTCCTATGTTTCTGTAATTTCACCAGCACCCTTCAAAACTGGAACACAGTAATGCTACATTATTGCTTGGCGGCAGAAAAAGGTTAGGTGGCAGTACTCTGGACGAACTCTTCCACAAAGAGCTCTACTGCTCAATGATAAAGTCTTTCAATTTGTTAATATAAGCTTCGAATCAATGTGTTTGGCGTAATTTGCTCAATAGAAGTAACAATAAAATGTATTTTTGGTACGGGAGGAGATTCTAGGAATGTTAAAAGTTAATTATCGTTGTAAGGAAGTAGAGTCTGTACTACCGTCCACTATTTTTAACAGACTTCAATAAAAAGGTGGAGGTTCTCAATGCAATTGTAGTTTTTTTTTGTATGTATGTTACACGATAACTCTTCTTTTTGAACCGATTTTGATGATTGGTTTTTCAAAGTCAATCAATCATTTATTCTACAGGTAAAATTTTTACACTTGAAAATATAATTTTTTTAAGCTACTGCTCATTCATTGCGCTGACCTCCCTGAGAAGAACGAGCAAGAAACTCTAGGGATTGCCCTTTTCAAATAAACTTAAATGCTATAGAATACATTTTGAGTCATATTTGTGTGGAATCTTGACTCACGTTGTTTTTCCATACATTTTTATCTAACACGTAGTCTTCAATTTTGTAATATACTATACTATACTAACTGCCTCTGTGGCCGAACGGTTACCATTACAGTTACTGCCACGCAGAGGTCCCAGGTTCGATTCCCGGACCGGGAGAAATATTTGTATGGCCTACATTTATTTCTCTCGTGAGTTTGGGTGTAATTTGTGGTTGTCTATGTGTGTGTCCATGGCACCCGCGACACAGGGTTTCCCTAGTGCGGGGCTATGTTGAGTGTGTGCGTTATTATTATTATTATTTAAAAAAAAAATTGTAATATGACTTTTCTATTAAAACACTTTTAATGTAAGTTTTAAACTTAGTAAATGGTTATTAATTAATTAAATATAATTCCACAAGGTCGGCTTTTGTTAATTGGAGAATCCATATTATAGATATATGTCTAAATAACTCTTTTATAACACGAGTTAAGAAACTTGCCAAGTTTTCCAAAATCTAAAGACAATTTTCTATTAGGAAATGAAACAATTTTTCCAGACCTAAATCACGTATTTTTGTTTTTTTCAAAAAAACAAATATACGTGATTTATTCGGACCCTTTACATACCCCATGGTCACGGCTGACTGCATTTTTTTCGTACAGTAAGCAGGCTGATTTAACGTTTTCGTCGATTAATTAATCACAGATTGAGCTTATGTCAGTAAGTCATCCGTGATGTTGAAGAGCCCGAAACGTTCATTTGTTTGAAAAAACAAATATACTCGATTTAAATCCGAAAAATTACTTTCATTTCCTTTGTGTAACAATCGCGAAAACATAAAAAGTCGATATTTTCTGTTACCGCAAAGTCGAGGATTTTTGGTCGCAAAACTCTTTAGTTTTAAAACAGTTTTCATCATCATTCATCACGGGTTTCCTCTAAGAGGAGGTTCGGTTAGAGGGTTTGCGACTTCAACTTTCCAAGGGCTGTGAACCCCCTCAACCTCAGTTAATGTTCTCCTTCGCCGACATCACGAGGGAATACTACTAAACAGACAAATGTACAAATTGGAGGCAGGTAAACAACGCGCAGGGATTCGAACCAATGACCTCGCAATTGAGAAGCAATCGTCCCACTGGGCCACTAAAACTTTCAAACTCCAATTTATGTATTACCTTCTAGGTTGTGTATACTAAATATCATTAAGACGAGGTATTTCGATTTAGATTTTAGGAGGTGAGCTGTAAGGGGTCACCCCTCGCGTCCCGCAATTCGCGGGCTCAAAATTAACACGTTTCCTGTGCATGCATCATATATGGTGCATTTCGAGGTCCAAACGATACGTGAGTGCATAGGCATAGCCCTTTATAAATTTAAGCGTTACACAAAATTTCCACGTGTAAGCTAGATCATCTTTATTTACTTGCACATATGGACCATAAAAATTGTGACTATTAGCATGTGGTACCGGATGACTTTTTAACCAGTATTGCCAGATTATCAATGTCAAAATAAAACACAAAAAAAGAACTAGTGCGTGCACCATTAATGTGGCACCAAGTAAGGAAGTCATACGTGCATGTATCACATGTGGGGCACTTGGGAAAATTGAGAAAATGAAGGGGGTTTATAGAAATGATTTTTTCATCCATAAATGTATTAATATATACCAATTATAACGTAACTTGCAAAATTAAAAAAATGCACGTAAGGCATTGACTTACAATTATATGGACGTCGGGTCCGCGCTAAAAAGTGTCCGCACTTGTAAGGCGCTAAAATCGTATACAGAGCGCGACACTCCACTTTAGTCTTCATTTGTTCTACGGACAGCGCGATACTGCGATGACATAACAATTTAAATTTCGAATAGGTTGACTTGGGACATTTTTTTCGTGGTTTTTGTATTAGACCCGTCGTCCATTTATTTGTAAGTCAATGACGTAAGGGGTCAGTTTCTGATTTCCAGTCACACAGGGAACGTGTTAAGAGTCTATAGAACCTCAAATGGCATTGGTTGATTTCGCATAACAATGAAAGTGTTGATTCAATCACTTTGGAGGACATATATAGTAAAATTGAAGATATACTCTGATTACTATATGGTGTGAAAACACGATTCGTAAAAATTGTCATGATAGAAAAAAAAACACAAACTTACCTCGAAATTTACAAGTAAATACGTTGTATTCATTAGGTACTTCACTAAATAGAACACGCAGTACTTATTATACGATTATTCAAATGGCTTTAATTTCATTAATTAACCGACTTCAAAAAAAGGAGGAGGTTCTCAATTCGACTGTATGTTTTTTTTTACGCGATAACTCCGGTATTTGTGAGCCGATTTTCAAGATTATTGTTTTGTTGGAAAGAGGGTACCGCCATAGTGGTCCCATTTTACTATGAAGAAAATCATCCACCTCTAAGGGTGGCTGATCACGCATGAAAATTCATTTTTATTAATAGCGCCTGAATTTTACTTAAGGAGCAATTATTTTATTGGTTGGTTTTGCTATTCTCCAATTCAAGGCGTTTTTCTCTCTCAATGTACTTTGAGTAGTGAGAACCGATTTTTATTATCTCCTGTGTCAAGTCCCTTATAGTTGCGAACTAGGGGATATTTCAATAAAACTTGGCTAATAATACCACGTACTTTTGAGGTCGGTTTTTTTAGTACTCTGCACTGAGATTATATTATAAAGAAATAAACTCTGAGAAAAAGCCAGTGGGACACTCTCGACCCAAGCAAAACAAACCGTTTCAGTACGGGAAAAATTCATATTCGAGCTGAGATAGTATCGAGTTTTAACATGACTAAAATAAGAAGACGCATCGACAATCGTCGGATGGCGATTAAACCACTGGGCAATTTGAAAATTTTGAGATTAATGTGTTTTTTTTATAACGTACACACTCAACAAAGCCCCGCACAAGAGAAACCCTATGTCGCGGGTGCAATGGACACACACATAGACAACCACAAATTATACCCAAACTCACGAGATATTTTCATTTGTTTATTTATCTGCGTGGCAGTCCAACATGGTAACCGTTCGGCCACCGAGGCAGTTAATTTATTAATAACGCCTAATAGCCTCATAGGCTTCAATTGAAAAACAAAACTTATTACAGGATCTCTGTAGTAGTTAAAGAGAAATAACTCCGTACAAAAATTTTATACGAAGTTAGATATTTTATTCTTACATTATTCAGACTTTTATTTTACCTTGTTTTCAGGATTTTATGTGATTAGAAAAAGTACATCCTATCGTTATTTTGTATTAATAATTATAACAAACTAGTGGAGTAATTTCACATATAAAATAACTGAATATCAATTCAATAAAAAATTAAAATACAGTTAATAGCGACATCTCCAGCCGGGGATGGTAGCTGTAAAGGTATCTAACTGAATGACGAAATACTTTCATACATTTCTCATAGATGGCGCTACGGTTAAAAATCGTTGAAAAATAAAGACACGACAATAAGCACATAGAAAAATTCGTGAGGTCCGCTGGGTCGTTCCGTGGCTTAATTAGTATAGCGTCTGATGCGGTAAGCTAGAAGACATCGGTTTGAATTTTTTTTATGTTCAATTCTTGCATTAATAATTATAACAAATTAGCACATTCTTTAAACAAACTTCCTTAGGTGCATTGTATATTTTTTTGTAAAACTCTTGTTTAATAGTAAATATCTAAACCAGTGACTACTTTCGAAATTGGATCACAATTAACGCCGCCCTCTTAACCATCAAATCGTAAATTGTTATTTGAGAAACTTCAATTCACGTCACGTCTTTCACGTGTTACGAAACATACATACATATATTTAGAACAACTATACAAATACAAGTAGTAAAATAAAGATGGATGGGATAGTTTTTAGCCAATATAAACAAATAAGACGCAATCTGCTTGTGTTTGGATAACCAAGATCTACAAATATTCCTTTGTGACGCAATCACGTCAACGACGACGTTTATTTTTTCATCGTAAAATTTTAAGATTTAGTAGAATACAGAAAATACGATATGAAAGGGCCTACTTTATCATCATTTTAAATCACCTGTGGAACACAATCATTTTTTTCTAGAAACTCACACAAGACTTATTAAAGTAGTTCCAAATTTGACCGCTAGATGGCGTTGACTCAAAATATGCTATTTCTGAATCGCAGTTTTAAAATTTTCCCAAACTTAATGACCGCGAATAAGTGGAGCTGATTTTGTTTATTCTTCTGTTACTTTGATAGCCCTGTCGCTTTTGCTATGGCACAGGTCAACTACATTCTCTTCTTCTGGTGGTCCGCGAGGCACTTTATTTGTCATACGGGTCACGGGCCTTTGGCGCGGCCTTATTGTTTGGCCATGCACAGCAAGGCCTTCTGCAAAATGTACCTCAGCAAAAAAAGAACTGGTTATTAGAATTTCCCACGGAAGAAAAAAAAACAACGCAAGTACTTTAAACCTCGATTACTATCAGAACCACTGTCGCCAAAACTCAAACATTTTTAGTTTGAAACACTAAAATCTTGATAATAATTGGTCGTAGTTTAATAAGAAACAGCACATTCTAGACTGTTAATAGAATTTAAACTTTACCCTGTTGGCATATCTTCAAAAGTTCAATTCTGATTTCATATTCAAATTTCAATCAATGTGCTGCCATCTAGTGGTCAATAGCTAAAGGATAATGAATTTGAGATATTTACTTAGCTCTCCAAAAAAGTAGTAACCACATTGCAGTGGTATAAGGTTTAGTACCGTTTCTTGTAACAGACAATTGTTCGATAAACAGAATATTAAAATTTTGCTAAAATTAAATAAGATAAGACTAAACTATGATATGAAACACCACCATAGATAATATCACAAGTGCAACTATTATGTTTGTACTCCAAAGTAGCACAATAAGTCATTTTTAATACAGTTGCTCAAAACGTGGTATTTTTCGCACTACAAATCGTGCGGAAAGTTGGATTTCTCGCACTAGTGCTTTTTACTTTTCCAGTTTTTTTTTTATTTACTGTTGTTTTAAGTCTTAAACATAGAACTAAAGAGATTGTATATTTATGTGCTTTGTGACGTAAGTCATTCGTCATTAAAACATATTTATTGACAAATACTATATAATGAACGTATCGAGTGGAGGTCCACAGTCTCTGCCTACCCCTGAATGGGTGACAGGAGAGATTTTTATGTATATATTTGTTCTATGTATTATAGATAAATTGTATCTCACTACCGTGCACGGGTTCCTAAAGAAGTTTAAACAAAAGTACCAGGACTTCATAATAAGAAAAGTGGTTACAGACCGATATTACAGAAAATAAACGAAAACAGCACGTTAGAACTAGATTTCCATAGACTTTTAAATAATGGTTGCAGTGGTTGTATTTCATTATTTTCATTTACTAGCAGAAAATGAGTTTTTTTTAAATACTGTTTTATTTTACTTTCAATGTAGTTTTTTCGCAAATGTATTAAAAAACGTCGTTTGATACACGTGCGGATTTGTCATTTTCACTTGTCTCGAGTCTTCGAGAAGCCTCGAGACTCGTGAAGAATGACTAACTTTCCGCACTTGTATCAAAAATAACTATTTCCTACGATTTTCGAGGTTTTGCGCGAAATAATTGCCACAACAATAACGTATAAAGCGAAAATGGCGGATGAGCTCAATTATATGAGACTTGGCGTACTGTTGGCACACATGCCACGCAAAGTAAGCGCTTCTATTGTGTTTATTGTTCTGTGAATTTTCCTGTTCAATAATAAACGTATAACCTACTCGTCCCAAATATATTATGTAACAGATGTTTATTGTTCGCGTTTACAGAAGGGTTACCTAAGCAAAAGTTCAGTGATTTCATGTGTTAAAAGGACAT
>NW_020653900.1:14935464-14949609 GCF_003589595.1 Hyposmocoma kahamanoa
GTACAGTTTTATCTTTGTTTGTCTACACAAATCGGCACATTGTTTAGTTATCTAAAATTTATGATTAAGTGTATCACATGTTGAAACCTATATCGTCACTTAACGAAAATGTAGCGTTTTCAAATTTAAACTTTATTCTAGAGACTTTAATGACTATTACCCGTTTTAGCAGCAGTAGAGCTTCTTGTGAAAATTTTCGTCCAGAGAAGTACTGCCACCTTACCTATTTCTGCCGCCAAGCAGTAACATTAGCATTACTGTGTTCCGGTTTTGAAGAGAAAGGGTTCTGGTGATATTACAGGCACATGGGACTTGTCAACTGATGTCTCAGGGTGATGGCGATTTAAAGCTCTGATAATCTTGTAGCTTACCCTCAAGCGCACGACTTCTTCGTCAAGCCACTTAATATTATTATTAAAAAAAAAATCCTGCATGCAGTCATACTGTTTACGTGCAAGTGTGCTGAAAACGTTTATTATAATCAAACATAGGAAACTACCATTTTAAATGTATTTTTTTGCTCTGTGCAAAGGGGTTACACATTGTTTACATTTGTGTCATCTAATTCATATTTTAGATAGTTTCTTTTATTCTTAGCTCCGATGATGATAATCAAGGCATCGTTAATTTCATGCAGAATGTTGTTCAATTTCGCGAAACTTGCGCTGAATTTCTAAGCGTAATCGTAAAGCTTATAAAATCCCGGAAAAGTAATTTAAATCTAAATTTAGATTTATATTACTTTTCCGGGACATAAAGCGCACAGCGCGACAGGACGTCCGCGTGGTGGCGGCGCAACGCCAGCGCGGCTTCAGTAAGGGACTGCTGGGGGTCGCTATTCTCGTTCGTTTGAGTTAGTCGAGTATTACTTATTTGACAGTAAGTTGCAGTGCTGTTCAGAGCTTAAAATCGCAAAGATGCGCGTGGCACTGCGCCTATCACCCTGAGACATTTGACAAGTCCCATGTGCCTGTAACTCCACCAACACCCTTACCTTACCAAACTGGAACGCTCGCATTTCTTTCAAATAAATAAAAACCGCTTTGATATCAGTGCTTCTATTTAGGCACTACAGTGCCACAAGTAGACACATATATACCTAGTCATAAGCTAAACCTGTAACTACCCTCTTTTTATTTTGGGGCTAAAAATGGCAAATTTCGTGGGTAAGCAAAATACAGCGAAAAAAAATTTCGCATATTGGTTCTACCGGGAATTGAACCTGGGACTACATCTAGCGTCCACAGAGTTAACCACTGAGCCAACAAGATTTGTAGCTATTACTTTTTCTTTACCATACGTAAATATGCGGAGGAGGTATATTGATAGGGATGCTACTCATGACGTTCTGTTATCTATTTTAGTCTCGTCTATTCATACGAGTTGGTCGAAGTTCCCCAGATCACCAAATAGCACCAAAGTGGGACGTAAAAATGACTACCGACTATTCCAGTTGCTGTAAACACATTCGATGCTTTTACGGAATTTCTATTTTATTTCACATCGCGTATATGGTTCATTCGAAAATTATGAGATCTTTTTAGGTCATCCCAGTATGAAGTTCTTTCGAAGGACAGTCAACACATTCCGCTTTAACTGTAATCGTCAGGCCGATTTTTTATTGGAATTTAGATCTTAAATTGAGTGTGCGGTTGGCTGTGAATTCAACGTAAATTAAAAATTCAGTTAATATTAATTATTATTTTAATAATTATTGCAAATTGATTAATTAAATTCAATGGAAATTATTAAATTCCAAGAATGTGTATACATATAATAGGTTGTATTTATATATAATCTATATTTTTAGATTGTATACAGACATGGCTTATCATATACATACATCCCAAAAAAATTGTTACAGGGTCATGTAAAGACGTTCCCTTTCTCGGACGTATTTGTACTTAAATATCGTTGACTTACAATTATATGGACGTCGGGTCCGCGCTAAAAACTTTGTCCGCACTTGTATGGCGCTAAAATCGTATACAGAGCGCCAAACTCCGCTTTAGTCTTCATTTATTCTACTGACAGCGCGATAATGCGATGATAGTACAATTTAAATTTCGAATAGGTTGACTTGGGACATTTTTTTCGTGGTTTTTGTATTAGACCCGTCGTCCATTTATTTGTAAGTCAATGTTAAATATCGTATTATTTACAAAACCGTTTTTAGATTTTATATACAAAATTAAGTATATTTATAATGTATAGGTAATGTGAATGTTTTCGGTACACTCTCACTTACATCCTGTATAAAAGCTATATATCTCCATTAAATAACAAAAACATTAAATATTTGCTCACCAAAACATATGGAACCCTAAAACACTTATGGATACTTGAATCCGCCTCTGTTTTCTCAAGAATCATGTCATTTTGCCGCAATTCGACTACAGTGTTGACATAGTGGGCTAAACAAGCATGGAATATTCTGGTATATAGCAGCTATGTATTTCAATTAAGGAAATATATTTTCATATGCCTTTGTACTAACAGCAAAGTTAACGAGTTACCACCTTAAGGGTTTTTTTACTTGTAAACAACGGCGTTTATTAATGAGTATCGGCAGATTGCTTCTTCGTATCCACCAATGCCGTTCAAAGGCTTAATCATACTTTTATTATAAACAAAAGATTTTCACAAAGAAACGGTCACCAAAACAAGGAATTGCAATATCCGCTCACGCGATGCCCTCCTCCTACCGCAAAATGGCAGCTATTTGTTTTCACAAATTAGAAAAGCATTCAGTTTAAATACAAGTTTTTATAAATAAAAATTATTATTCTGCATTGCTAAATAAATGCCCTCTGTACTACCAACAAAAACATCTCAAATAAAATGCAGTAATACACCGCAAATCCTGCACTTAAAAAGCACTAATGAAATTTTTGGTGTACTTGGATAAATATGATAATATTCCGTTTGAGTGGTTATAACGTTTACCATGAAATTACTCCTTAAAGTATAGTTTATAAACATTTATATTCAGGGTAAACTTAAAAAACGCTACTTACGGTATGTTTTCAATAAATAAACACCGAAATCACCAGCCCAAACAATAACACACACGATTACACGATTGTCGTGACGTATGTTTTTTTTTTTAAATGACAGGCATTAAAAACTTAATGGTTCGCTAGAGTAGTTACCGAAATAGCAATTAATATTAGTTATTTCACCTGTTATAACTCTATAACGATAAATCGGTATAAAATCATCACCGGCACCTCTAGGTGTGGTATACGTCTACGGCTGCATGTATCGCGTGAGCGGGTAGCTAGAAAGCTTCGCTTGCAAATAATAATAAATAAATAAATAATAACGCACACACTCAACATAGCCCCGCACTAGGGAAACACTGTATCGCGAGTGCCATAGACACTCACATAGACAACCACAAATTACACCCAAACTCACGAGAGAAATAAACGTAAGCCTTACACATATTTCTCCCGACCTGGGAATCGAACCCAGGACCTCTGCATGGCAGTCCGGCATGGTAACCGTTCGGCCACCGTGGCAGTTAAATGATACAGTTTTGGAACTGGGATGGCTTCAACTTTGCAGATAGTCAAAATTCAAAATCCAAAATCATCTTTCTTGTGCAGGTAAGCAAATTACACTTGAAATCATCATATTGCTTAAACTCTACCGCTCATTCGTAAGGCTGATTCCCCTGTGAAGATATAATTTAGATATGAGTTGAGCAGCCTCAACTGAGCAATGTATGGAGAGACAAGAATATCAGAAATCGAACGAAAATACATCTAATTCGCACTCTTGTCTTCTCCATCTCTCTATACGGTGCAGAAACACTGTAATATCTTTTCCATGCTTCAATTCCGGTTTCTATTCTCACTCCTTCACTGTTCATGCGGTCAGACTTTGGAATGCACTTTCTATTACTGTTCACGAAAGTAAATTGTTAGCTATTTTTAAAGCGAGAGTTAAAGAGCATTATTTATCTACTATTCCATCCATATCTTAGGTATTATATTATAAAATATGTATTTGTCTAAGTATTTATATAATTTATAATAATTTAATATTATTATATTATTTTTTTCCTTGTTTTGTTGTGCACACATGCCCGTTCTTTTAGTTATAGAGTCCTGTATTTAGGTCTGCAGGAAGAAATTTCTATTAGAAATAAGCAGAACCTTTTGTTTTTAATTTCGCTTGTATTCCTTGTGACTTGTTGAATTTTTCCTGTACAATAAACTATTAAATAAATAATTAAATAGAAATACTGAAAGCCACCAACAGGCAAAGCATTGACGCCTTTGAAATATGGTGCTGGCGAAGAATGTTAAGGGTACCGTGGATAGCCCGCCGCACCAATATCTCTGTACTTGAGGAACTTAAGATAAAGAATGCACAGCGTCTGTCTTCAACTTGCATGCAGCGTGTGATACGCTATTTTGGTCACGTGGCATTTAGAGATGCTGATAATCTGAAACGTTTGACGGTGATAGGGAAGGTGGAGGAAAAGAGACCTAGTGACAGGAGTCCCAAAAGGTGGTCGGATCAGATCTCCGAACAATTTGAGCTACTTGTCGGCGCCACACTACATCATGCGACTGAGTGCAACTGATGGAGGCAAATGGTTGGCAGGACGAAGTGGAGTCACGATCCTCCTCGAAGAAGAATGAGCAGTCTCACTGCGTGATACAAGTCTCCTCTTAAGTAATATTCTTTACTCAGAATTCACCTTTGAATCCATAGGAACCATGATTTTGACTTTTTTTTCTTTAAAAGCACAAATACAGAAACTGACGCAATTGAACGCTTGCGTTGACAGACACCTACATAATTTTACTGACTTATCGACCTACCGGATATTAAAAAATATTGTATTTCAATCTTATAAGAAAACAAGCGAATCATTTGAACTGAAAATATCTCCTGATTTTTTTAGTAAATAAAAAATGAAATAATTAATAGAACAAAAACAACTGTCGAGTAATATATTATAATACCAGAGCAAAAGCTGAACATCCGCGCAACACAATCGCAGTGAAAGGAATGTATGCCCTATGCATCTCGTACAGAATAAAAATAAATTCAACTTTATACTGTTCTGGACCCGAATTTGATCCGAAAAATGACATGTTTGCAGGAGGGCGGATGACCGATGGAGCTGACTTGTTCCAGAGTGGCGACCATGTCAAGGAAAAGATAGTATAGAACGCCCCGTGGCAAGATGAACGGACGACCTGAGAAAGGTGACTGGCGTCGCCTGGATGCGAGCGGTACAAGACCGGGAGAGAGAGAAAATATACCTCCGGACATGTAATTTGAGCCACCTCGCATTTTTATCGTAAAGTCTTAGAATAGGTACAAAAATAGTGTTATCATCGAAGAAATAGTTTTCCCCGTTTTTGCAAATCCAAATTCCCAACAAGGATTTATGGAAAAGATTAGTTTAGTATACTAGTTTCAAAATTGCATACAAGTTTTTTATTTATCAAACATTGTTTAAGCGTAGGGCACTTAATATTGAAAATGCGTGGTGGCTCGAATAAATATCGTATTATTAAATTATTATTTGTCCCGAAGCGTAGTTTCATTTCATATACCTTATGTGTTGCAGTTTCGTTAGTTACGACATTTAGCGAGAAAAAGACGATTTGTGCATAATTATATTCGAATTAAGTCTATGTAAAAAACAACGTAAATTAACCTTTACTCCTAGATCTGCGTTGCCATTTTTTATGAAGGCCTCGTACCCACAAACCCATCCAAACGTAAACCAAACACAGAGCATCAAATGCTATATCCATAGCTAGAGTACGTTATTGACTCAGTGAGGCCGACCTAAATAAACATTGGCTAAGGACACAATAACTATCTACCTGCTATACGAGTTCTTGAATTCAGGAAACGTATTATTATATAATATTATGTAGGCCTACGAGCTGTGCAGCCCAGGGGGAGAACGCTTTTCATTTGAGAGGTCAATGGTTTGAATTCTTATAGTATTTTTTTTACAACGCACACACTCAACATGGCACTAGGGAAACCCTGTGTCACGGGTCCTTAGACACACACAATAGATAACCACAAATTACACCCAAACTCACGAGAGAAATAAATGTGGGCTATAGAAATATTTATCCCGGCCCAGGAATCGATACCAGGACCTCTGCGTGACAGTCCGGCATGGAACGAGAGCTCCTTGTGAAAGAATTCATCCAGGGAAGTACTGCCACCTGACCTGATTCTGCCCACAAACAGTAATGTCAGCATTACTGTGTTCCGGTTTTGAATGGTAAGGGTGTTGGTGAAATTATAGGCACATGGGACTTGTCAACTTATGTCTGAAGGTGACGGGCGTAGTTGCCAGTACCCCTCAGATCTTTTGCAATTTAAAGCTCTAACTGGCACTGCCACTGTTATGTCTCTTACCATCAGACCTACGACTTGTTTTTCTCGTCACTTATTGGTATCATAAAAGAAAGTAGGCGCAAATATAAACTATCTCCTTTGATTCGTATTAATAGGAAAACCCCGTGAAAATCTTGAAGAACTTTCAGGTCACCCTGTTATTAAAAATTGTTATAAGTTCTGATCTAAGTTTGAATGGAAGGTGTAAAGGGAATTTCAAAAAATTGAAGATAAAAATTGCTGACAATTAATGATGAAAAGGCCCAAAATTTAACATTACTCTTGTGCTCTATCCTCTATGAGTATAAGGTCAAAATATTTGCCTGTATAACACTTAAAGCCAACCCGATCGCAAAGAGAAAAAACAATCCATTGATCATCGCTCTCCCTTCCGCGTTGTCCTACTAGAAGGTTTATTCCCAAATTGTCGTTAGAGTAAATATTCAGATTTTATATTTGGCAGCTAACTGGAAAATACTTTATTTGATTTGCAATATAATTTTTAAAAAATACAACAAAATTGTACCACCACAACAAAAAAAATATTTAGTAACATCGTATTGTCACTAGATGGCGTCGAAATAAATCACGCTATCAAGTGTTCACACCAAGTGTTGTCACATAAAGCACAGCATTTTATACTACATGAAAAACAATGAGCTTAGGACTACAGCTGCACTGTCTACCCTGCTTCCGGAATAGGCACCACATCTGATACTGTCCTGGGACTTTTTTATGATACCAAGTGCGTCTGGCTGGTGTTAACCGACACGCGTGTCATAGCAGTTGCTCCACTCAGAGCTATAAATCCCAAATTTGTGAGGATTACTGCCACTGCTCCTGTCGCGCCCTTGTAATTGGAGAGACGGCTTGGTATCGGGAAGTAAGCGTGGCTGACAGCTCCACCACCAAAGAGAAGATTTGGTAATGGACTTTAGACTCAACGGCTTAGCGGTAGCAACCGTAGTTATTAAATGCGCAACGGGAAGTGAGTGACTCACCCGAGGAAATAGCCTCTGAGAACCGTTAGTGACAATTGTCTGTGACAACCCTTGTACACTCACTAATCTGGAGTCAGAACCTGAACTTAGAAGGTTCCTATGCGTGCACAGGTCATAGTGCCCTTCTCGTATACCCTAAGAGTCGGCAGGGAGGGTCACTATAATCAAAACTAATGTAGAAAGATATGGGGCTGCTCCTGGCACCAGAAGAAATTTAAAGTTAAGATGAAGTTGACAAGTACCATGTGTCAATAATTTCACCAGCACCCTTACCCTTCAAAACCGAAACACAGTAATGCCCACATTACTGCTTGGTCGCAGAAATTGGTAATGAAGCAGGTTTTTGTAGCTAACTTCGTAGATTACGTACCAAAAGGCATGTAAAAATAAACGTTATACAATTTAATTAAATTTTTATTGAATTGATATTCAATTATTTTTTTTGTGAAAATACTCCACTAGTTTGTTATAATTATTAATACAAAGATCGAACCAACGGACCTCACGAATTTTTCTATGTGCTTGTGTCGTGTCTTTGTACTTGGTCTTTCAACGACTTTTTAGTCGTAGCGCCATCTATGAGAAATCTATTACAGATTTATCGGTATGCAAGAAGACGTCGGTTCTAATCCGACCGGATCGAAGGAATTTTTTCTGAGTGTTTTTTCTGATTGTTCGATCTTTGTATTAATAGTTATACAATTTGATAATAAAACAAATATGTCTAATGATCCATGAGTCACGTTGATTATGAAGCACGTTGGGACTTGGCTCTCGCAAGTTATAGTGCGAGTATTACGAGGTAAAATTTCAAGCCCGAGAGTGCAGCAATCACTCTGTCTATGCGTGCCAAAGGAGTAACAGTAATCAGCTCAAAAAGACTCAAAAAGATTCGTATTCGTTGCGAGACTATACAAATCTAGAAAACTAGGACCCACTTCTGATGTCGCTTGTGCACTAAGTCCCATTCGAATCCGAAAAAATACGAATATTTTGGACCGTCATTTATCAGATTTGGAGCTGATGGTGTTCAAACCATTCACACACTAAATCGAGTAGCTGAAGAGGTAGATATTTTTTTTACTTGATTTGATAGCGAGTTCATGACGACAACACTGCTTTTGCTTTGTTCATAATTAATTCTATTTTAATGTATTCATTATTATCCTTTATTAGAAATTTTATTAAAAAATTTCAATATTTTTTTACATAATATCAAGTGACGGGACGGACAAGTAGTGCGCCTGATGGTAAGCTACACGCCTGTCCATAACAGTGTCGCTCAGAACCTTAAATCGCAAAGATCTGAGGGGCACTGCCACTGCGCTTGTCACCCTGAAATAAAAGTTGATACGTGTCATGTGCACGTAATTTCACCAGCACCCTTACCCTTCCAAACCAGAACGCAATATTTCTTTGCAGCAGAAATAGGTAAGGTGGCAGTACTTCTACTACAAGTAGATGTACTACAACTACAGTTATATTACGTTACGTGATTAATTATGTTATGAAATGCTATAGTATTGTATTGGGATGGTGCTGTAAAAATAGTTTTATGTATGAAATAAATAAATATATAAACGTTACTTTCGCTAATGTTCTGCCATAGCCTGTAATGGTTATGAACACACAAAAAACTTGAAATGAAAACATTGTTTCGAAAGTAAATCATGTGTATATATTTTCTCAAACAAACCAACGATGTGAATCCGAATATGGAGTAATTTCGTAGCTCTGGCAGTAACAGTGCAAGGAATAGCCTATTCTGGTAATTAACTGGTAAGGATGGCTGGCACATTGGCCCATTTAAGGCACGAGACAATAAATTAGATACAATGACTGGGTTATCTGAAAAGCAATCCCAGGTGTTGTTCTAAATCAGTTTTTTACTATTTAGTAGCTAAGTCATAACGTCATTTGCCTTGTAGCTTTTATTATTAATTTGTATTGTCTTTTTTTATTATATTGCTGGCCTACATTCATCTAAAGTTAACATTTATTTTTGTACACTGGTTATCTTATGGCCGAGCTTCCCAAGACAAGAAGATCGCGAAAAGGATTCTGTTGCGATGGGCCGCCTTCGGAAATCTGGAGGACGTCTTGAAACGCTGGGGTTTTAGCGCCCCAGAATTCCAGAAAACTAAAAGTCAGTATATGGTTTCACCAGTATATTTCGACTTTTTACAAAAAATGTTCAGGGGTAGGTACGTCGGATAGTTCGCTCCGTGATGACACGCGATGAGGCACTTAGCTTAGTTTAGGAAGTACTCGCGAATGACGTCATCGCACGCTAGTCACGGACTCAGTGGGACGCACTGGGGGTCTACGACAACCTCTTAAAACAATATTTCTTTAACCTCGCATTGATTTTTCGTACCATGACGCGCTTAAAGTAAGCTTATTATAATGTTAAAACTATGATGCTTTATTGGCAGCTGTATGACTATTCATTCACTCAGTTCGTACCATGACGCGACTTTAACATTAAAGTAATATTGTTCTTATGTCAAATTTAGCAATCCTAAAATAGTTACACGGATGCAATGGAAATTATATTATTTTCGAATTTATTGTCCAATTATTGATTTGTAATGATTAAAAGTTAAGTTGAACTTATTTATTTACGTAATATATATCTCCAATATTTTGTTTATTTTTTTATTTAATAGCACATAGGAAATAATATCTCATTAAATAAAAATATTCGAAATTTATTTCCTAAAATTATGACTGCGACATCTATATGCTCCTTGGCGACACTAACAGTTGACACTAGACTTCACAACGTGACAATCAAGACTCTGATTGTTTTATTCATTTTTCTTAATGAAAATGCAGAAAAATAATTGTAAATAACGTAATTTTAATATTTTTCATCGCTACATCTTTTCTTTTTTTGGCAGTTAAAATTCTCTGAACGTAAATAATATTAAGTACTTTAACGTTATACCACGATAGGAAGATTCGGAACATCAAAAAAGAAAGAGATGGCATTATATAGTTCACATAGCGTTATCTTTTTTCTTATTTTTAGAAGGAATAGACAATATTGGGAAATCATTCGTTCTTTCAGTCACTTTAGCAATAATACATTACTAGGTTGATAGGTTTGTCATGGTATGAATATGTGTAATATTGTAATAAGCTTACAGTGAAATAAGATTGTTATGGTACGCTTCCAGGTCTGAGGCGACTAGGCTGCCGTGACCACGGTGGCACGGAGAAGGTAGACCCGCAGCGAGTGTAGGCACAGGGCGAAGGAACAAAACAGAGAATGAAGCTAAATTCTAGTTTCATTCATTTATTTATATATATATTATCCCTCAAAGCCTGAAAACTAAAGTTTATAATCAATGCGTCCTGCCCATACCGAGGCATGGTCGCTCATAAAGGAATATATGCACAAAATCAGAGTAGCACAAAGGGCAATGGAGCGCACCAAATATTTATTTATTTTGAATTTAATAGCATATCAAAACACTTGGGCTAAATTGTACTTACTACAAAGTTCTGCCTCTTTATTACCAAGTTTAAAAGCGTTGTATTACCTGAAAATAAAAGAATAATAATTAAATACAATACCCAGAATTTATATATTATATAATCTTTCGCACAAAAAAATCAGTTCGGTTTCCGAAAAAATCGATCGACAATTCACGCTGTTTGATAGAGAGATAGATGGATAGATAAACCGATATGCACGCAACAATTTGATACAGGTAATGGATTAAAATAGAAACAAATTGTTTATGACGTCGATGTTTTGCAGAAAGTGCGAAAGCACCATTTCGAAAATTTTCTGAGGAAGCATGTTTTGGTTTTTCTCGACTGTTTTAAAATATATCGTCCTGTTTTGAATTCAATTTTTAACCGACTTCAAAAAAGTATTTTGTTTTGTGTATATGTGACGCGATTTGTAAACCGATTTTTATGATTCTTCTTTTGTTGGAAAGAGGATACATCAGTATTAGGCCCATTTAAGTTTGAAGAAAATATTCCACCTCTAAGGGTGGCAAACCAGGGGATGAATCCGGTTCCCGCACTTTCCGGTGACCAATTGTTAACTTTCTAGCTTCAGTATATATTCAGTATGTATTCAGTATATATAAGTACACATTACAAGCAGACTTTGAAGTAGGTTTTTTTTAACAAAAATGATAAAACTTAAACTTAATTAAAACCAAAATTGAATTTTAAAACGTGACGTAAATAATTGAAAACAGTCGTAAAACCTAAAACATGCTCCTAGAAAAATTTCGAATGGCGCTTCCGTCCTTTTTACAAAACCCCAAAAGAAATACATGCAGGAAGCAATATCGTGCATAAATGATAAATATTTCGCTGTCGGAATTTTATTAGACATGACTAAGAGATATGATAAAGTCCTCCATAGGATATTGCTTTCCGAACTATATGGGATCGGTAACCTCGAGAAACCACAGATGGTTTCAGTCCAATGTGGTGAATTAGAAGCGATAATAATACGTCGAATTCAATTCTCAAATTTCATTTATTTATTTTATTCTTGAGGGTACATACAGATTGCATCACAATGTAATAGAAAGTATATTAAATAATTATAAGCAAAAACAGTTTCCTACTGATAAAAATACAATTGCAAAATACAGCATTGATAACACTAAACAACTAAATGACATTGTACACACATACACACATCGAGTATATAACCAGAAATAGAGACGAAATAAGGGGCATACATCCCTGGCAACATATTAGGCAAATGGGCGTTATATCACTTTTAAACATCAACTCGCATTTGAGCTGAAATCACAAATTAGAAAACTGAACAACTGACCTATGTGTACGTCTCCGTATATTCCAAAAACATTCTGTATTTATTGTAATAAACATGATATCTCTAACAATGGACAAACAAACGGAATCACATTTCATCGGCAATTAAATATCAAATAAGTATTTTTTAAATTTTCGTCCATTATAGCAAAGCTCAAGTTAAAGTGGTCATTTTGAAGGGAAACAATTGACGACACCCGTCAATTGTTTCGAATTCGGGCTGGCCAATCGGAGCGCAGTTGTCACCGTATTGATATGTCAGAATGTTTTTGCAAACAAATTAAATGACATTCGACTCTATTTCTAGTTATATAATCGACGCACACACATGACACATTATAGAAGCAAAGTAACAGGAACAGTTACGCAAACTAACTCACTTTAGTAATAAAAAATGTCATAGATAATACTTTCTTAACGTACACACAGCTTATGTTAAACAAATCAAAATTGCAAAAAGCAAAATCTTTGTTAAAGTTATTGCTCGCATAAATTCTAATGGGGAACTTGGATGAGTATATTCTACGAAGCGCATAACAAACTGTTCTTTTCTGCAAGGTTTACTGGGTTGTATATTATTTTAATATACATTAACGATTTACCGGATACGCTGAATTCGCTATGTATTATGTTTTTCGATGATATATCATTCCTGGAATCCTATATTACAAGCTATGCTTAGTTTAGGTACCAGTCTTTTTCAAACATAATATAAACACTATTTTTGTCTATCTTTCTTTTGTCCATGTTCAGTTGTTATGTTTGTGGAGAGAAATAAATACATTATTATTATTATTAAAAAAAAAAAAAAATCACTTTTAATTTTTTTTTATTATAACATCAAGTGACGTGACGAACAAATCTTGCGCCTGATGGTAAGCTACCACGCCTGTCCATAACAGTTGGAGTGTCACTCAGCTGTTTAAATAGCAAAGATTTGACGGGCACTGCCACTGCGCCCGTCACCCTGAGACATCAGTTGACAAGTCTCGTGTGCCTGTAATTTCACCAGCACTCTTACCATTCAAAACCAAAGAAATAGGTAAAGTGACTGTACTACAGTGGACAAACTCTTCCACAAGGAGCTCTACTGCTACTAAATGTCAAAATAACAGCCATTATTGGCTTGACTGAGCTTAATCTCGAAGTGGATCTAAAGAAGAATTATGCAATTAAAAAAAAACTTGACCTACAATTAGTAGCGCAGGCCACACCACGAACGAAGCAAGGTTTCCTTAGATCTAGAAAATACGTAGTAAGTAGCGACTCTGGATACGCGCGGGGGTGAAGAGCGGCCGAAGGGCGACATATTTTACATAGCATAACGGGATTTAGTTTAGTTAGCTCGGTTAGCTTAGTCCGCGGTGTGAACCGAAGTATGAAAAGGTGACCCGGCTACGTGAACTAAGCTAAGTTACCTTAGGTACGTTCGCGGTGTCCCCTGCGCCTAACTTGTGTAACTGTGTTTAACTTATTAGAACTATAGACTTACACTTTAACTGGAAGAATCATATTGAATACTTAAATAGAAATTATCTCAATTCACCGCACCTACCTGTTCTAAAATGTAAAAGCAGCACTGACGTCTTGCTATGCGTATCGCACTGCTATTATAATAGTGTTGTAACTCAAAATTCGTGAAATTCAAGATTATACCATAGCTGAATGTAATATTTGATTCTCTACTCGCCAATAAAACCGTCGTTAGAACATTGTAAGAAACATTTTAAAAATATCTACTTAACTCAAAATGAGACAAACCTTACGTGACCTAGTTCTGGACAAAACATTCCTTAATCAAAAAAATGAAATTATATTTTTCGTTTTATTTTTAAATATATTAGGCAAGTAGAAAATTGTTTAGATGCCTATAATAAACTTGAACTCATATATATATAATTATTAATACAAAGATCGAACACTCAGAAAAAACACTCAG
>NW_020653900.1:14950009-14979276 GCF_003589595.1 Hyposmocoma kahamanoa
AGTCGTAGCGCCATCTATGAGAAATTTATGACAGATTTATCGCCCAGTTAGTACCTTTACAGCTACCAGTCCTGGCGAGAGATGTCGTTATTCACAAATTTTTATTGAATTGATATTCAAAAAAATAATTGAATATCAATTCAATAAAAATTTAATTCATATATACATATATTGCAATAATCTTTCAAGGGAAGTGAGTAATTAATCGACTCTGAAAAAATACACTTTTTTAGTTAATACACTATTGCAGAAACAGTGCTATATGCGCACTCATGGTTATGATACTGTATTAGGTGTGCTGTGTATTCTTGCTAAAGAAATGCCTGCATATTTTTATTAACATAGACCCCCTAATAAGTTGCGAGCTATTAGAAAAAAACACACAAACTATTGACCGTTCCCTGCAAATATATACACAAAGAACAATGAATACAGTAGAAGTGTTTAGTTTACGTGACATGTGGGCCAACAGTATGCGAAGTTCCACATACCTGTCAGTCCGCCATTTTCGCTTTTACGCTGGTCGTGTCAATTATCGAAGACAGGATATACTCCACTATATCCTCAGACACGAAGTCTGAGGATATAGTGGAGTATATCCGGTTGAAAGCCCAATTCACCCTGAGGGTCGAACGTTTGGAGTCTCGCCACAACGTTAACTTTAATTCGTTTGTGGTGAGGGTCCCAACGGTCCATCTGTCGACCTTCATGCAGGTAGAGTTTTGGCCGAAGGGTGTCATGTTCCGGCGGTTCAGAGGAACGATACATGACACTTGTTTGCGTCGCACGTCGCCGAATAGTAATTCGTGTAAATAGTTAATAAGTTTATATTATTTTATATGTATGTTAGTTTGTAAGGTATGTATCAATAATAATAATATGTATGTTAGTCTGTAAGGTATTTGTTATATGGGCCTTAGTTGCCTGAAATAAATGAATAAATAAAATAAAAAATAAAAATTATCCAGCGGCAAACCTCGAAAATCGTAGCAAAATGCCTCAAAAATGATAATCGCACTTGTAATTTATCTATGGTGGTGCTTGATATCATCGTTAAGTCTTACTTTATTAACCAACTTCAAAAAAGGAGGTTAACAATTCGACGGCATTTTTTTATTTGTTGGAAAGAGGGTACCTTAGTTTTGGTCTCATTCAAAATTTGAAGAAAATATTCCACCTCTAAGGGTGGCAAACTAGGGGATAAATCCGGTTTCGCGCGCTGTCCGGTAACTGATTTCAATAAAACTTGTCAAACAGATG
The DNA here is from genome assembly GCF_003589595.1 of Hyposmocoma kahamanoa. Taxonomy (NCBI): domain Eukaryota; kingdom Metazoa; phylum Arthropoda; class Insecta; order Lepidoptera; family Cosmopterigidae; genus Hyposmocoma; species Hyposmocoma kahamanoa. Next base: position 14,951,270 of record NW_020653900.1, read on the forward strand.
TAATTTTACTAACTTTTGAGGTAAAACTGTAAAGAAGTTATTTAATTTAATTTAATTTTTAATTTTATGTTTACCGTAATGCTATTTTGTTACAAGAAACGAAAGTAAGCCTTATACCGCTGCAATATGGTCGCTTCTTTTTTGAAGGATATTAACGATGCAATATTATGTTAAAAAAAAATCTCTGATTAATTTTATTTTGTAAAAACACGAATGAACCACAGATCCTATCGACTTACTGACACGGGAGACTGTCAAAGTGATTTATTTACTATCAGTGTTTTGGAAGGACTCGAGAGAAAATTGCCTAAAATAAAAATGCTTTATTGTCTTAGGTCCTCGTCGGTACAAAGTTTTACCAATTCCCGAACAACTTCACAGCTAAATCGAGCAAGGTACTGAAATTGTCTACCGCAAATATAATAGAAAGGAACAAACGAATATGAGTTTGGTAGCTGGAATACACAACAATGTTTGCCTTTTTCTCGTCCATAAGCTTGTTTCTCTCTATTGTATATTACTTGCAGTGGTTAAGACACAAAGAAGTACTGCTGATGTTGTGGACCGGCTACTGGACGAGGCAGACATAAATCTTTTTAGTTATTTTCTGTTTTTCCATTACTCATGGTGCTTTTGTTTCTGCTTTAGCTAGTTTTTCTCTAAATTATAATTTTGTTTTGCTTAATTTTGAGCCTGATTTTCCCACAACTGCTCAATATTTTGGTCCTTCGAGCCGGACTACACAACACCTCAACAGCTGCTTTATCTATTTCTGCTGCCAAGAATTTCCAAAGAGAAATTACAGGCGCATGGGACTTGTAAACTTATGTCTCAGAGTGACGGGCGTAGAGACTCTGTTATAATGGTCCTGTGTAATCTTACTTTCATTTGTTATTCTAAGGGACTACGTTAATACTACATCCACAATTACGGGAACGACAGTCACGGGAGATCAAATCACTTCAAATGCAGGATTGTATTATGGTCTTGCATGAGTCAACTATCTTTGTACATTTAAGACAGGACTCCGTCATTCGCTCAAGGTTGCGCGACAGGTGCCTACCGTTGATAACGTCAGCGCAAGCGCTCATACAAGTCTTAAATTTAAGAGCATTCGGCTCCGCACGACTGCACACGGCGGGCAACGTTATTTTCACCTCTCTGAGCGCGTGCTTGGGTTCCTTTTTCCTCGTAGTGGGTGGCTGGTGTCATTAGTCAGATTTAGTAGGCTATTATAGCGTAAGCATTTTTCATTTTGTATGAAAGTGATGTGTATGTTACATAGCAATTATTAAGTCATCTTTGCTTAAGAGTGCACATGGACTAATATTCGTTGATTACGTTTGAAAAATGTCAAAGTTTCTGCTTATTAATAAACGTTTTATTAAGTCCTAATGGTCAATGGGTTCTTGAGATGGTTTTATCCCGTACACATACTGCCAATATAGCTTCTGCCGCCAGGCAGTAATGTGAGCATTACTACGTTGTCAACTTAATGTCTTGCGATTTAGTTTTTTTTTTGGTGGCACGTAGCAACAGTAACAAGCCACCTTATCTATTTCTGCTGCCAAGCAGTAATGTGGGCATTACTGCGTTCCGGTTTGGAAGGGGACTTGTCAATATATGTATGCCTCAGGGTGACAACCGCAGTGGTAGTGCCCCTCAGATTTTTGCGATTTAAAGCTCGCTTTATAGGCGTGTCGCTTACCAACAGGCGCACGACTTGTTTATTCCGTCACTTAGTATCATAATAATTTAAAAAATTAAACTTGTTCAATTAGAGGAAAGCCCAAACGTGATTAACATGTCAGTGTAATATTATTGTACTGGCTTGCGATCTCTGGCTATATATTCTATTTTTTTTAATTTTTATTATTGAAAATCGGAATCAAATTTAGTATTACATCTATTTGCCAAGTTTTATTGAAAACATTTCACGGAAAGTAGGTGAAAGCTACTAAAGCGGATTTGTCCTCTAATTTGCCTCACTTAGATGTGGAATATTTTCTTCAAATTTAAATAAGATCATTACTGAGGTACAACAAAAAAATCATCGAAATTGGTCCCCAGATATCGAAGTAATCGCGTTACATATACACAAAACAATTGTCCTTTTTAAAGTCGGTTAACAATTATCCGAGGGGTACATCCAAAGGGTCGCTGCCTTACAAGATAGTCCAAGTTTGTACGGCTCCCGGCATGAGTCTCCATGATGCGTTCGACTAAGCCAAAGACCGCCACAGATGGCACAGCTTGAGGAGGAACAATTATCAGAGCAAACGCTTGAATTCTATAATTAATTACGCGTATGATAACCCGCGCTTTGCAATGTGAGAGCACCGCGAGACTATAAGAATGTGTGCGTCCGTACAAGGCAAGCGACGGGCGTGCACACATACAATCTGCGCCGCTTTTGTGTGGAGTTACCCTATTTGTTTCATTATACTATGACAAAACGTCTTCCCCTTGACAACACGTAGCAGAAGTCACATACGCTCGTACCAATTAGGACGCAGCTCCGGGTGCAACCACTAGTGCTAACAAGAAGGAATATCCTAGCTACATGTGATTATAAGTGTCGTTCCAGACAAAAAAGCTGTACTAGACGTGTATGTACTTTGTTGACATTTTTTTTTCATTGTATGATGCTGTTACTCAATTATTCAAATTCAAATAAGTACACAAGGTATATACTTATAGTTAAACACACGTGTGATGAAAAGTATATTTAATTATTTATTTCTAGCTATTAATGTCCACTGGTTGTATATTGTTGCGTGTAGCCTTAATTGGACTACAGGTTTATTTATATTCCTTCATGTGGAATAGTTTTTGTAGATATATATTCCGATATGTAATCTGTTGTTGTGCCTTATCCAATAAAAAAAAAATTAGATCGAGACAATCTGAAAGAGCTAAACGGGTCAATGCCATTGATTTCTGTCATCCAAGTACGTTTTAGTTGTACGACAACAACAACAACAAGTAATTTCTTGCTGTTTCACTATACTTTTAAACTTCGTAAATGGCAAAGAATATCAACCGGAATCTTTTTATAGAGAGAGAATACATTGCCACTTAAATGAATTTCTGAGGTAAGATCAGATAATTTGTTTTTGTTCATTAATATAAATGTCGTAACATTATGATCTGTCAATATCTGTTACTATTTTTCACAAAAAAAATACTATTCTCAACAAAAGTTGGATATGAAATTGTATAAATATCCCGTGACACTAGTGTAAGAATGTTATATCTCTCAAAAACGCGTCCAGATTGTAAATTGCCCTAAAAGCATGTTTTTGCAGGGCAAAGATTCTGTTAATAACGGCGTCAAAGCAAAATGACGTTTGTCCTTGATCGTGTCACCGGAAAAAAGGACGAGTTGAAGGTTGTTCCCGTCGAAGATAGTCAGCCATTATTTAACATATTCTAGTCAGCCAAACTGGATTTCAATATACTATTGTTCCTCCATTTGACCAACATAACGACGCGTTTAACTTTCAACTCAAGGCCACGATATCATAACTGGCGTTTGGTGAAATCAGAAAAAATTATGAAGATTATAAAATGATAATTGATAATTTTAGTGCACATTAAAACTATGTCGCTTGCCTTTCAACTAATGTCAGAACTGTAGTGAAACTACGACATAATCAGCAGAATTCTTTAACGAAGTTATTACAAAGATAAGAACAGAAATTCCCACATCAACAAAAGCGTGGCTATGAAATTTAATGTTCAATCTCGTTGAAAATCGACACTCTTTGAAATGGTATAGCTTTTCCTCGTTTTAAATTTTATTGATATCTCAAATGGGATAATATCTTCGTCTGTTTATTTTGCGATGAGGATAAGTTCAATTTGACTAAAAGTGTCGCAAGTAATAATTCTATCGACGCCACAATTTCGAAGAAGCCGTTATGCAATGACAATGAAATAATGTATTGTAACAATATTATAAGTTACAATTATATCATTAATACGTTGTTACATTACGGTACATTACATTATGCTCATAATAATACATTACACTTCATTATATTGCAAGTCAATGTTCGTGTCATGAAAAATTAATGTTTAAATAAACAATACTTCCAGAAGAAATGGAAAATATGTTGTAGCAAGCAATAGAGCTCCTTGTGAAAGGATTCGTCTAGGGAAGTGCAGCCGCCTTACCTATTTCTACCGCCAAGCGGTAACTCAGAAACTCAAAGAGCTTCAGTGAGGTGGCGGAACTAGATCGTGAATCGTGAACATGCGACTGAATCTCCTGAACCCGATAATGATGATGAAGCGGTGGTCAATACTAAACTTCCTGTGGATACAGAACTAGAGGTTCGAAGATCGACAAGAGAGAGGCATCGGCCGGCTCGCTATGCGAATTGATTCTTATGCCGGGTAGAATGTGGTGATAGAAATTCTTTAAAGTTCTTCCTGATCTTTGATCTCGTTATAATGTCATGTTGCTAAGACATTGTAATGGGGAACGCTGCTAGCATTTTGGGCACCATGCCGCGGGGAACCAAATTTATTCGTATAATATAATCCTAATTTTACTTCCTAGTATTTAAGCTTTTATTGTACTTTACCAGTATATTATAAGACACTGTTATTTTTCATTTTGTCGAATATTTCTTAAAGAATAAAGCTATAGCTTACAGTCAGATGTACGACTCGTTTGTCCGGTCCATTGATATAATAAAAAAAAATAGGGCCTTTTCAAGGCAATAGTGAATAGACATTATTAAGTTGGAGGAAGCGACTATGAGGTCGACGATAGTCGTCCTCATCATGACTTTTTATCAGCTGAGATGAAGGTCACAAAAATAAGGCCTAACGCGCACTTATTTTTTTTATAAAAGAAGAACAACGATAAAATTATGTAACAATTTGAATTTTTACAAGCAATAGACTTATTGCTCTCTTTCCGTATGGTCTCAATTGCGTTACTCTTCCCTGTCCAACAATAGGTATGAGAGGGAAAAATCCCTAAAGTCCCATTCGACCGTATCAAGTTGCTTATTTATTGCAAAATGGCGCCATAAAATATCGCACGGTATAATTTTGCGTCATTATGAAACTAAAGCTTCCATTGGCCGAACAATGTTTTGGGTTGTTTAAGGTACTTGTTTGCTTGTCAAGTTTGTTTTGTAGTTTATTTGTACGACATAAACAATTTCTTATCGTTATTTTATTAAAATAACATGATGAAAATGCTTTTCATACTATATATATTTTGTTCTATTGTATGTATTATCCGATTGTATCAATAACAATAAAGTTATCTTTCACCTGTTCTTGAACCTACTTAAGAGTCTATACAATCTCAAATGGCTTTGGTTAATCATAAATAATGCTGAATCCTTAGAATAATAACGCATAGAAACCTAGTCCGCACAGGCTAAGTGAGGCAAATTGTAGGAGTACGCTCCCAATGGGCCTACACGAGCGGGCGGGCCGTTAGAACTCAAGGTCAACTTGCACCGCGAACAGCACCAGAATTTTAGCTAAAAATGACGAAATGTGCGCTAAATGAGTGTAAAAATACGTCAGACAAACATAAAATAGATACTAACATCACATTCCACAAGGAAGTAACGCGTTTCAACTTGTATTTTTATATAAATATTCACTAAAACCAAAAATTAACCTACTACTAAAACTAGCCTACATGAATTTGATTTTTGCCTCACTTGTGACAGTTCGTTTGATATGAAACTATCATTCTATGCGTTATTATTCTCCTTCTTATTTTTCACACTGATATAGTGTGAAAAAACACAAACTTTTCTCGATATTTTACAAGAAAAGCGCAGTATTCAATAGGTACCTTACGTATACCAATGCCTTCTTTATATCAACTGAACTAAATAGAATACGTTTTCCAAATGACATTAATTTAATTTGAATATAAATTCTCAAATAAAGCCAGTGTCCCTGACGTTCGACCCAAGCGACATGAACCGTATTAGTACGGGAAAAATTTAAAGTCTAGCTTACGTAGTTACCAAAGTACCTCACAGGTTTGCTAAGATCAAAGTTAATCGTCTTTTTAACTATTACACGCCCACCGTTGAGTAAAGCTCTTTAGTATATCAAGCCATTATCTACCTTTTTGCCGTTCAGTTCCTCTCGGCCCCATCATGACCCTGTCTCATCAGTTATCTTCCGACGCTTCTTTGTCCAGTTCCAAATCTCTGCAATTTTTCTGTGCTCTGTGTGCTAATGCATTCTATCCTCCATTGCTTCTTATCTTCATTCATTTCTTGAATTTACTTTCTAGCTATTTAATACAGTCATGATTGCTACTGCAACCAATTTATAAAATAATTAGTTATCAATTTTATTTGGGTAAATCAATAAAAGTGACAAGGTAATACAAACAATGATGGAGGCGACATTCGACTGTTCGAGCAGCAGTATAACCGACTATAAACGTATGTAAATAACATAAGGAGATAGTTATCTAATTAAAATACACATGAATAACATCTATAATTTTACTAAGACTTTTCTACTATACTAAAAATTCGTATTTGGTGTATTGAAAAAATTGCCTAATTTTTTAACTTCACAGTGTTGAGTACACCATTTACGAATTACAGAAAAAATGGTTTTAGCCCAATGGGAGACCGGTTGCTTCCAAAAAAACAAAACCGCTTTGAAGGAATTGTAGATCTTGTATCGTTAATTTCAAGAATGTTAATCACTAAATTTCACTAAAATTGCCGATTACGTTACTTATATTAAGGAGGGAAGCATAGCAGTTCTAGTACCACTCAGACTTAAATCGATAAGATTTGAGTGGCACCGCCATTGCGCCCGTCACCCTGAGACATAAGTTGACAAGTCTCATGCGTCTGTAATTTCACCAGTACCCTTAAATAATAGAACGGGGTATGATCGAATATAAGGTAAACATTGTAACGAACGTGCTATTTAAACGACCCCATCTTTTCTGAACCTTTTATCTTCATCTCCAAACTCAAGCTCCTACGCTCTTCTGTCTTAGCGGATGGCGTCATTGTTCGTAAAAAATATCTTTTACAATTCACTGAATAACAGACAGTACCAATGTGATTATAAATTAAAGGACCTACCAAGAACGAACTACCTCTGACAATGCACTTTTAGTAACTAAGAAGGTACGGGTTCCAATTGGCTAAATCAATGCATCCGCGTAAAGTGGGGTAAATTAGCGCGAATTTTGAAAATCATTGTGAAAAGCGGGATAATACTGTAAATCCTTAGACGAATCCTTTCACAAAGAGCTCTACTCTACTATTACATTTTTAAGTTTACGTACAGCTATGAAAGTTAAGTAGCGATATATCTCCTTAACGGGAAAACATGTTGATGAAATCTGCACGTCGAAGAAGGTTAACAACCTTTGGAAATCTTTTGAATTTGGAGCAGCATGTAACTGCAACCCTTTCCGTTTACGGCGACAATGATGACCTCAATAGTCGATACAAACCTCGAATGGCTTTGGTTGATGATTTGGTTCCGCATAACAGTGAAATTGTTGAACCAGTCACTTTGGAAAAAATATATAGTAAAATTGCGGATATACACTGATTAGTATATTATGGTGTGAAAAGACGATTCCTAAAAATTTTCACGATAGAAAAAAAACACAAACTTACCTCGAAATTCTATTAATTGTGTCTTGGTAGCGCTTCCCCAAGTGCATATGCAATATGTTACAATTGACCCGCCGACTTGTCGTAAATTTTTGAATATATATATATTAGCCTCCTGATACGTGCTGAATGATTTCATACGTGCTGATGCTGTACTTGTGAGTGTTGATCGAGATGTACGCCTAAATATCTGACTGTAGTTGTTCTTTCGAGAGTTATGCATGAGCACCGAGTGTCAGTATCAACGTGTGATGTAAATGAACTGTCTGGTGATAAAGCAGCTGTTTTGCTGAAATATAAATATTTGGTTTTTGATGTGTTTAATGACAGTAGATTGTCTTCAAGCCAAGAGGTTACTTTGGCCATGCCAATCGCAGCTAGAGAATGAGTACTCTGCCAATTGTCACCATGAAAGATTATAACAGTGTCGTCAGCAAACATTTCTCTGCATTATCAAGTTGCATCTCGCATAACTCATTTATATAAATAATAAATAACGATGCACTAAGAGAGATACCTTGAGGAATTCCGTATGAATTTGTCATTTCGTCACTGAAGTGTGCGCCTAAACGTACACTTTGCGATCAATTATATAGATAGTCATTGAACCAGTGCCACTGGTTTCCTCTAATGCCAATGTTTTCAAGCCCGGTTAACAGGATTGGTACAGAAACCGTACCAAATGCTTTCTGCAGGTCGAGAAAGACACCGGTGCATTTTTCACCATTGTGTAGGTATGTGGCAATAAGTAATGTTAGTTTTAATACAGCATCTTCAGTACAGCGGTTTGAACGGAAACCGTATTGATTGTCTGCTAATAAATTATTTTTTTCTACAATTGATATAACCTTTTATTGACTGATTTTTCTAAAACTTTTGAGAGAATTGAAAGTATTGATATTGGCCGATAATTTGTGGGGAGATTTTTATCCCGTAATTTAAATATTGGTGTTATAAGAGCTTTTTTAAAGATAGTTGGAAAAATACCTAATTCATAGCTTATGTTACAGAGGTGTGATAAGGGCGTCGCAAGAACATTTTTAATTTTTGTAAAGTGTTTGTGGATAGTCCATCATATCCTAATGAATAGCTATCTTTTAACTCAGAGATAATTTTCAACATTTCTGTTTCGTCAGTTGGCATAAATACCATTGAGTGAACAGGAGTGTTTATCAATTGGGCTTTGGCGGCTAGTTCATTGTCAGTAGCATTAAGTTTTATAAGAGTTTTGTTTAGACACAAAAAAAGAGTTTACTGCATTTAAGGAGTTTTCGGGAGAATCTTTTATAGTTAGAAGCTCGGAGCTACTTGTTTTTTAGGATTGAATGTTACATACTTCCTTGATAGTATTCCAGGTCTCTTTAGGGTTTAATTTAATTGAATTTGAATTTATTTTTATAGTAGTCACATTTAGGGTTTTAACTATTTTAGTACTCCAATTTCTGTACGTAGAGTATTGTTTTCTAGTTTGTTCATTATATGGTAAGGACTTTAGTCGCTTGTGCATCAAATCGCGATTGCGTAGAATTCTCACCACTCCTGGGGTAATCCACGGTTTAAGTGGCATATGTCTTCTTGGAAGTATCCTAGTTATAGAATGGGTGCGAATGATGTTCTGGCAATTTTTGATGATCCACAAAGCTGCTTTATTAACATCACAAATAGAGAAATATTCCTTGCATGGAAGCTGGCTCATTTGATCTTTAATACCGTCGTAATTGATGTCGGTTTCTTTATGCACAGGCAGAGTAAGCTTAAAATTTCCGGCCTCTAATATAAGAAGAATGGGGCAATGATCAGTTAAACTATCAAAGATGAAAGTTTCCCATTTGTGTTTACTCTTAATCATGTAGTGATCTAAACACGTAGATCCCCTTGTAGCTCTATTTACCCCCTGTAAAAGTCCATAAAAACTAGTAATGCAAAGATATTCAGTCGCGTGAGTACTCCAATTACTCGGCAGAATATCTAGATTCATATCGCCTATGAGAATTACTTTAGCACAGTGAATATTTTTAGTACCTCGTCCAATGATTGTATGTATTGAGAAGGATTTTTGTTGCATTGTGGAGGATGGCATGTGCATACTATATTTATTGTGTTATTGTTAATATTTAATATCAAAAATAGTCGTTAATACAACTAGCTGTGATAGCCTAGTCAGGACAATGACCACTTTTCACACAAGAAGATACGAAGTATTGATTTTGTCTGGTAACTCCGACAATGAGGTCAATTTCCCCATCAATATGAACAACATTGCTATGGAATCCTCTTTGAGCTTGCGAGAAAAATATTATTATCTACAAGATATATCACGGAGAGTGTGCAAGGGAATTGCACGACATAATTCCGCCTTTCCATCAACGCGGAACTAGACGTAGACTGCGCTTCCACCCCTAGGTTGTGGATATTCCATTAATTCGCACGAAGCGATTCGCTTTTACGTTTATATAGCGAACGGTTACGGAGTGGAATTCCCTGAGGACTTGTTCGCTGAATGATATATCTTGGGCCATTTCAAGGCGAGAGTGAATAGGCATTATTTAGGTGTGCATGCTCCATCGTTGACTTCATTTAGAAGCAGTAGAGCTCCTTGTGAAGGAGTTCATCCAGGGAAATATTGCCACCTTACCTATTTCTGCCGCCAATCAGTAATCTGCGCACTACAGGTGAGTCTACAGGCACATGTGACTTGTCAACTTTATGTTTCAGGGTGACGGGCGCAAAATCAGTGCTCCTAAGATCCTTGTGGTTAAAGTTCTGAGTAGGTAAGTACTGTAGCGCACGACTTACTTGTTCCGTCACTTGGAAATCAATAAAAACTACGGAATCAATCGGCTATATAATCAAATCATATTGTCTTTAAATGTCAACAACATTGCTTTTATGTGACCACAACGAACTATAAAATATATAATAAAAAAATATATTTCTACGTTAGTTTTGATTATAGTGACCCTCCGGACATAGCCACCTACTTGCACGGCAACTCAGGTGCCCCGCGCGTGACTGAGTCGCGCTAGCTGCGTGTGAGACGATTGCCCAGGTCGCACCGTACCGGGGCAGACGAACGTGTTTGTCCCTGCCGCTAACCACGAACCCCGGCGTGTCCATACCCAAGTCCGGGTCCGCTAGAGACGCCCGCAAAGGCGTATCACTGGCGGAGGGCTTGGCCCAAACGCCCGCTGCACCCTGGTCTTGCCGTCGAGCCCATAGTCTCTCCGAAAAACCCTATCTCTCGGGTCGGTAGATAGACCACAACGATCAGTTGAAATTTACATACCACTCTGGCCGCAGATTTCGTAGCTTTCACAGTGCCTGGTCTAGCTGGATCTACCCGCTTGTAGCCGCTTCGGCACTGTGAAAGGGAAAACGCCAAGATCCACGTGCCCACACATGCCGCCGCGCCCGAGTTTGCACTCTGAATGAGCCCTAAGAGAAACCGCGGACCCAGGGAGAACGCGGGCCGAGTGCGGCCATGCGAGTTGTATTCCACTGAGCTCTATGCAATCGTCCACATAAAGCGCTAGCAGAGGGCGCGGTCCGGGAGCAGGGCTGAACTTTTGCGGGCTTTGACGTTGTATTCTTTCTCTCTTGAGTTGGTTTTCATTACGCCCCGGTACGCATTCGCTTCCCGCAGGTCCGCCCTTGGATCGCTTCTCCCGCTGTACCGTCTCTGAGATGCCTCAGGTTCAAGAAAACGTACACATTTTCGGGTCTCTCTTTATTTGATGAGAAAAAGGATACATCATATTTGAAATCAATAGTATAATTCAACTAAAATTCTACAAATTCATGGGAAAGAATCTAGAAATGTGTACATTTGCGAGATTATGTAAATACCAATATGTAGCTATGTAAATAGGCAGCTATGTAAATATCACTTTTATAGCCACGAAAGCAAAGTCAAAGTAGAAACAGAACCTTTTTTGAAAATTTGTTATAATATACTTTTATTAGTAGATGCTATCTGGTACCCAGAAGAGGAGTTAATACGATATGATATACGGTGAGGTTGAGAAGAAACCATAATGTGACTCAACGCTTAAAGCACCAAAAGTGTGAAAACGTGAAGTGCCAAGTTCACGCCGGATATTTTGGGTCGAGAGTCCGGGGTGTGCCCACACGCTTTAGTGACTCCACATCGGGGTCACAACACGCTAAATAGATTACAGGTTACAGTTACAAAATTTTCATGATTTTCCTTGACAAACTCCCTTAAATATAAAGGATAATTTCGGGGGTTTATTTTAATTGTAGCACACAAATTAGTAGGCGGCTAACTGTAAACATAATTAAGAAAAATAAACATGAGGCCATAACCTCGAGAAATCATTGCTCAGCTACGGGATTTTTTACATAAAAAACAAAAGGTGGAAGGTATGCTTTATGATCACGATGTAAATTTGAAATAATAACAATAAGTACCGATACAAAATAAAATAGTGTAAAAAAAAACCTTAAAAGAGTGGGCCCAGTGGAGGTGAAGTGTGATTTTGTGTCACATAAACTACTATTAGATATAATATAAACTACTATTAGACCCGATTATGATCTAATAAAATCATATCTACACAATCGCCACCAAGAGACACATACAAATCAAATATAAGAATTGTAGAGGGCGGTGTACCGCAGGGCAGTATTATAGGGCTACTTTTATTCATTCTGTTTATGAAAGACTTACCAGATCACGTTCAACAGAGGATGGGACTGTTTGTGATTCGTCTTTGGTAGTTAGGTACACATACTAATTTTAATGATTGAATCAATTTAGAATGAAGCACTAAGTGACACTGTAAAATGGCTACAATTATATAATCTCGAAGTAAATTTGGATAAGATTAAGTTTATTCAATTCTACATGCCACAATCACGACCAAAAAATTTTACTATAAATTACGATGGACAGAAAGTTGCTCAAGGTAGTCAAAAGAAATTTTTTGGGCATTGCTCTCGAAATAGTCCGTTTGTTAAGGTACTTAACTAAATGTAAACAATCTGATATACATCTTTTTATTGAAACGTAATACTTTACAAATCAACAGGTATAAAAGTTGTGTATAAAAGGTGTTTGATGGTAAGTAAAAATCATTTTATAAATATATATTTCATCTCAAGGTAGTTTACATTTAGTCAAGTGCCTAAACAAATGGACTATAGCCACTTGAAGTGGAAGACACATATCAATAACTTAAATACTAAACTTAGTAAATACGTATACCGATGGGTCCTAAGTGACTAAACTAATAACTTGATCATTTTCACTTTTAATTTAAACGCTTCATTTAATTATAATTACATTTTATTTTAACTAATTGTAAGACCAACGGCAATCTTACAGAGCAAAAACTGAAATAATTATGGAGAGCGAATTATATATACATTTTCGCAACGTTTAGTAATTACCTACTCGCCAAAAAACAAACTAATAATAAGACGCTTCATCGATGCAAGACTAGTGTTAAAAAGGTCAGTATCAACCTGGTTGGATAATTCATTGAAGCTATAACTCGCATGTAAAAGATATGCATTTCGCCGAAAATTGGAAGAGGCCATTGGTACGCAGATGTGGTATGTGGTACGCACAAAAGTAAATTAAATCTAAGGAACTTTGAAGGGGCTCTAAGAGAAATGTTGGGCATGAGTTCCGGGGAGTCCACGGCGCCTGAAGCAATTTTTCGCAAAATTACTCTGTCTCAAATACGCGGTCTGCTATCTGACGACGTAACTTTAGTGGCAAAAGATGATGTTTCTTACATATATCAAGATACCGGTTTGACTCGTACCGCTCCCTAGTTCAAAAACTATAAGATAATCTATAAGGCAGCGTTAAAACTCCATCAAACATATTCAAGGGAACACCAAAATACAAGGAAATCTTGAAAATATACCAGATTGATAGTTTGGAACCCTCTCCTGTAAAATTGTGATTTTGCGCTTTGGCCATTATACATGGAGCGCACTATAAGTTTCGGGAATGAATAAGAAAAAAATATTATAAATGGTCAGAAATGAATTTATTGTTTCTCAAAATATTCTCCGTTAGCGTTAATGCACTTTTTCATACGAATGATCCAATTTTGAAAACATTTATGTCAATCCTCCGTAACAATCTCTGAAACATATTTTTCATATTCTACGACAGGCTCTTCAGGTGACGAACATCGTTGACCGCGTAAGGGTCTGGCACCTTGTGTCTTTCTGTCGGGACTGTACGCGAGATGGCTCATAAGGTCAACGTTGTTCACTTTCAAAAATCCATTTGTCTCTCTGGCCGTGTGAGAACTGGCATTATCGTGGTGCAAGATGATACGGCGTTTACGGTTATTTTTACGGAGTTTGTCAATAACTTCAAACAAATGGTCGTCTACCAATCACTAATCACGGTACAACGATTCTCCAAAGCGACAGTAGCCACGTGTCCAGTTTTATTAAAAAAAGAAGCAATCTTCCGCGTAGAGGCACTTTGCACGTGCGCCACTTTGATTGGTTTCGGCTCATCTCGAAAGACCCATACGCTCGATGCTGCTTTGTTTTGAGATCGTAACTGTAAATCCATGTTTGGTCACTTGTTACTATGTCCCACACCAAATTTGACGCCCCTTTCATTGAATCTGGTAAGCATGGCATTACACCAAGTGACGCGATCCGTTTTGTGAGCTTCAGTCAAATTGTGTGGGATCCACCGAGAGCACAGCTTTTTCACACCCAAATGTTTGTGTAGTATTGATTGCATTTGACTCATGCCTATGCCTAAAGATGCCCGAATCTCATGGTATGTCACATGCCTGTGTGTTTTGATCATCGATCGCACAGCATCGATGTTTTTGTTGTTCACAGCAGTGGACGGGCGACCATCACGAAATTCGTCACTGAGATTCACACTACTACTTTTAAATTTTGCAAATCAGCTATAATTAGTCGTCTTGCATGGTGCTTCATCGCCAAAAGCAGTTTGACGAAGAGCGAAGCTCCGCTGAGCTGTTAAATTACACTTAAAGTAGTAGAAAATCATACTACGAAAATTTTCACGAGTTAAGTCCATGGTGATGTAGACAACCAATCTCTAAAATGACGCCAGAATTTATAAACAAGTGACAGTCAGATGAAACAAAGTGTATTCTACAGTCAAGGAGTTCCATTTTTAAATGTTGTAATTACTTTTTAAATATTGTTTATGTAAGTTGCCAGTTCCGGAAAGTTATAGAGCGCCCTATGTACATAGGACCTATCGATATGTTCTAAAAAATCTGATAAGACTAACATCACAAAAACTGCTCGTTGTGCTTATCACACTTATATGGCCTCGAGATTGCGATATGGACTACTACTCTGGGGAAATGCTGCTGCAACACACATTATGCCACTATTTAAAACCCAGAAGAAATGTGTCAGGGCCGTGGTTGGTGTGAGCGAGAGAGTTGTGTACCTTACTTTAGGAAACTGAAGATATTAACCCTACCATCGATGTATATGTACGAGGACTGTGTTTGTGTGAAACAAAATCTAAGCAACTTTAATATAGTCAAAACTAGATATCCAAGAAACACAAGGAATAAAATAGAAATACGGCCCAAACAACGCCTTAATGTGGAATTTTACAGTAGAACGATGGTCGTATTAGTACCCAAATTATTGAATAAATTACCGGATGCTTTTAAAGAATTAAATTGTAGTAAACAATTTATAATGAAATTGCATAATTGGTTAGTTACTCAATGCTATTACAATATTTATGACTTTTTACTTGATGACATAAGATGTAAAATTTAACTGTCGCATGTTATGTTTTTGACTTCCTGTTTTTCAATTGAATTCCAATTGTTGTTGTTTGTTTATGCTATTGTATTAATATAACTTTAATACTTGCTATATCAAAAATGAAAAAAGAATGATGTAAAATATTCGCATACCAAGTTTATGGTCAAATGTACGATCTAATTTATATTGTTATTAGCCCTGAAATATTAACTACATTTTTCAGCAAATAAACATCTTGTGTTCTGTATTCTAGAAGTAAAAACGAGAAAATATATAAATAATAGTTCTACAATAAATTTCTTAACTGAAGGAATTTAAAATAGGTACGTCCGAAGTAAGGAGCGTTGGGCCGAAAGGTGCTTTATGCAAAAGAAATTTATACTACGTCTGATGTTAGGAACGTTGGGTCGAAAAGTTACTTATAATTAATACGTAAAATAATAATTTTATCAGCTGCCACGTTGTAATGCCCGGGGCGCATGTTTCTGCTGCAAATGCAAGAGCGTTGACCTGATGTTACAGTCGTTTGCATATCTGAACGCATAACATGCGTACGCTAACATATGGGGAGACCAAATAAATGAGCCCTAATATCATAGTTCTACTGGAAGCAATTACTTTGGGTAAACTGCAGACTGTCTTGACTGTCTCTGTCTCTAGTGCCAATGTTCAGGAAGCTTCAGCACTACCTGCTGCTTTTCAGGTCCTACGTTCATACATGGACGTCCGCTGGTCACAATTATTAAACTTCACAAGAATATTATACGTTTTAAATTTGTAGGTCATGCTTATGATTAATTTATTATTTCGATGAGCACACGAGTAACATTACAAGTAAAAGAGCATTAAATACCGGATACAGACGGCACTGAAAGAGGTTTCAACTTCTTACAGACTTTTAAACTTAGGTACTTAAGTGACAAATAAACTAAGAAGAAACTTAAAATAATATTATAATAATGTCATCAGATTTCGATTTTATATTAAGCCAATCGGGCAAGTTAAAATAAAATAACCATTCATTTTATGACTGAGATCCAAACTAAGAAAAGACCTGATACACTGATTTCAACTTTCAAAGTTTTTCACACACTATTTGACTTTAAATTCGGGACTTAAATGTGCATAAAAACATTACTTTAACCGCTCACGCGATACATACAGCCGTAGACGCATACCACACCTAGAGGTGCCGGTGATGATTTTATACCGATTTATCGGGTATCGAAGTTATAACAGGTAAAAGAACTAATATTAATTGCTATGTCGGTAACTACTCTAGCAAACCATAAAGTTTCTGCCTGGGTCTGTCATTTAAAAAAATAAACAACTTCAAAAATACGTCACGACAATCGTGTGTGTTATTGTTTGCGCTCTGGTGATTTCGGTGTTTATTTATTGAAAACATACCGTAAGTAGCGTTTTTTAAGTTTACACTGAATATAAATGTTTATAAACTATACTTTAAGGAGTAATTTCATGGTAAACGTTAGAACCACTCAAACGGAATATTATCATATTAATCCAAGTACACCAAAAATTTAATTAGTGCTTTTTTAAGTGCAGGATTTGCGGTGTATTACTGCATTTTATTTGAGATGTTTTTGTTGGTAGTACGGAGGGTATTTATTTAGCAATGCAGAATAATAATTTTTATTTATAAAAACTGTATTTAAACTGAATGCTATTCTAATTTGCAAAACCAAATTGCCGTCATTTTGCGGTAGGAAGAGCGCATCGCGTGAGCGGTTGTTTACCTCGATGTTTCGGATGAATTGCAACATTCATTGTCTCGAAGGGTGACAACATCTTCTATCTAACTACCCGCATTTGATCTCCATTATTTATTTATGCACTAGGGTTGTCACTACACCGACACACAGCACTCACGATATCCAACGACTTGTAGAGCGATACTTGATGTCGCTTACATTTGCTTATAACTGGGTCCTACGACAATGAAAGCTTAAAACCGTCTTTTCGGTTGAAATTACGATGTTTTTTTTAATTTCAACAGCATCTAGTACAAATCTACTACAGTAGTGACATTCTATAGAAAGGATCTTGGGATTATGAAGTTCTACCCAATGGTTAGGTCCTGATTCCAGCAAATTAAGAAATTTAAGTCTTGAATTTAAAGTCAAATAAAAAACCTAATGATGTTTACTCAGGTGAACTTATAACTAAGGACTATCAAACATAGTTCAGAAGTATCCTGGATTAAATTAGCCTTCAAATAAGAAAAAACAGCTTTGAGATCCAGTCTAGATTTGTGTAATCCTTTGTTTAAAACTCTTATCATACTACCACTGTCTTGAACTGTCTTCGATACACAAGTTTTGAGTGAAAAGACATTGTACTTTATAAATATAAGTCAATTAATGATTCAAGTCTAAGGACGCGTGTACACGCAAGAAATTCGACATGTCTGCTACAGAAAAGATGAGAATGGTCTAGTACACGACAAGAATTTTGTCGTATCTAACCATGGAAACATGTCGTGTCAGTTGCAGACGAGAAAATGATGAGTATGTACACGATACGAATGCTTTCGGACAGACGTGTGTAAGGTAAAACGTGTCAGTGCATTACGAGTGTTCCAGGTAGCTGTCGTTTTACGACCGACTGTGGGAAGAAATATGTTGTTGTATACGTTGACTACTAAGCAACACCCGTCCACGCGCATAAACGTTTGTTTACTGACAATGCACCTCACCACACCCCATACAATAGCGGCAGAGCGCGTCGTGTCGGGGAGTAGACAAGATTTTTTCCTCGCCGAGGCAGTGTATACAGTTCGTGTGTAGAAACGACACAAATTCTTGCAATAGACACGGCGACTTTCCTCGGCGTGGACACATTTAGATTTCAACGACAAGAAAATCTTTCTCAATTTGTGCATCGTTCTACACATGAACGGAGTTATTTCCATAAGATCCTTTGAATCTCGTTATTCACGCATATTTATGTATATTACAAAGAAAAACAAAGAAATAACAGTTCTGCGGAAATGTCGAATTTTCGTGATTACGCATGCGTACGGGTTTGTTTGTAAATGAAACTAAATTAAGAGACAGCACATTTTGTTTGATTTTTAAACAGCCTAAGAATATATACTTTTTTATTAATATTGTTTTTTTATTATCAAGTGACGGGACGAATAAGTGGTGCGCCTGGTTGTAAACGACACCGCTATCCATAGCAGCTGCAGTGCCACTCAGAGTTTTAAATATCAAAGACTTAAGGGACATTACCACTGCACTTGTCATCTTGAGACATAAGTTGACAAGTCTCACTTTACTACTTGGCGGCAGAAATAAGTAAGATTGCATTACTTCCCCCGACGAACTCTTTCACAATCTCTACTGCTACTTATATCTACTTACATTGCTTGCAGTAAACAAAGACTTAATATAGTTTATTTTTCCGCTATAAAAGATATTCATTTCAGTAGCACTAGTATAGTATTTGCTTTTAATCAATTTGATGACAGAGTATAGGAGTTAAGATGCCATACAATTTCTCAACCAAAGGCTTCAAACTTTTAATTCCTCTCTTTTTGGGGTGGGGGGTAGAAAGTAAAGTAATAGCAGTAAGTGTAGAATACATACGTGCAAGTCTTTACTGCGTAGACTAACAAGACTTTCATGTTTCAGACACTAACAAAAATAGAAAGTAGCAACATAGGAACTCAGGATCTCAAGTACAATTTATCAAAATGTCCAATCTGAACAACGGCTTCACCGTGATCGATCTTACGTTAGTTTAAAGAAAATGTTTCACTTTTTTCAATGTTTGCTTTTTATTTTCACATATTTTCTTAATAGAAATTTTTGTATACGACTTCAAGTTTTCAGCCAAGACCGCCATTTGTCGGGGGCACTTTAGAACATCGCGGCTCTGTAATTCTTGTTCGTAAATATTTTAGACATTTATGAGTATTTTCATTATCGCTCTTGCTCAGGTTTATGTGCGAATATAAGTAATCTGTGAAAAGCAAAGATGAAGAGTGGGTTATAATTCAATGAACCAGTCTGGGTTTTAATGAAGTTTTTAACTATTTCTGTATGTAAATCTTTAGCTGTAAATAGTTTTTGCCCTCGATTTTGGGTATCATTGGGCTTAAATCAGACATAAAAATCAATACGCTAAGCCACAGATGTCATACAAACGCTAAATTGTACATAAAATACTTAACCTAAAAATATTAATAAAATATGTATTTGTATCTATATGTATGTACGTATATATACAGTAACAATATATTACTAAAACATAAGAAAAAAATTATACTTACACATTTCTGAATGTGCCATAGTCGCATTTAATACCGTTGCCGTGTCGCGTATCATAATAGTAATATATTAAAATTTGTTATAAATTTATATGTTCTTTACCACATATACTCTTTCTTTCTCTCTCTTCCTCACGTGCACCTGATGGCAAGCGACACGTCTATTCATAACAGTTGCAGTGCCACTCAGAGTCTTCAGCGCAAAAAGTCTACGCCTATAATTTTATTCATTTGTGTCACTTTATTATTTACTAACTGATGCGACTTCATCTGCGTAGAATAAATACTTCGCGTGTACTATGTGTTCTCCATTCTAACTTTCTGTACCAAAATTTATCAAAATTGGTTCAGCAGTTTAGGCGTGAAAATGTAAAAATCAGACAGGGTCACCTTCATCTATGTGTCTGTCTGTGTCACATTTGTAATATTCGTTTGGATTACACAAAAAAGCGTTAACTGAAATAGTCTTCTAAACTACTTTGGATTATCTATTACTAGCTGTGAAAATACGTAGCTAAAGTTCAAAAAAACTTCCCCAAAACATACGAGAGAGAGAACTAAATGGACAGACGTGAAAGATGATTCTCACGAACGTGTGATGTAACAAATAACGTCTGTTTACTTTGTAAAACTTTTCTAGACGTAGTCGAAGACCATGATGCTTGGCGAAAAGAGATGAGCAAATTTATTAACAAAACAATTATCTTGTCCACAAACTAAACTCTAATCCTTAGGAGACAGAAATTCTTTTATATAGTTTCCAAACTAGCAAAAAAATAGATAGCGGCCTTTTTCACAATACTAAAGGTGTACAGTCACTATCCTAAGATACCTGACCCCTTAAATGTCTGTTTGGTTTTAAGTAGATTAATGAATGAGTCTGAACAGCTCAGGAAACCAGAGTAACCGACATAGCCCAAAAAATTGCAAAACTTAAGTGGGCAGGGCACGTTGCTTACAGAACAGCTGACCGATGGGGCCGAAGAGTTCTCCAGTGGCGACCGCGTACCGGAAGACGCAGCGTGGGTAGACCACCCACAAAATGGACTGATGACCTGATGAAATCAGTGTGAAGTAAATTGTTAAACAAACTTAGCCTCTAACCTGTGAGTCTTAAAATTCATTTTGATATGACTTCCTTATTGCGTCTTTAGGGAATGACGTTTTAAAAAACTTCTTTTTTTATTAAACTTCAACTGGAATTCTGTTGAATGCGTAAAAAGACTCTCAGAATCAAAAGATCCGCTAGGAGGTCAGATATTTTAAGACGTCAACTGTACCTAATGCGATACCAGTCGTGCTCAATGCAAATTAAAGTGATGTGAGACCCAAAATACAAAACGGTTACAAAAAATTCTGATCCTACTTGTTTTTTCAATTAATAATGAAATCAAAAGACACCGGTAGAAAACTATGGGACCTGAACTATAACTATAACTGACCAATCCTCACAGTATAAAGAAATCACAAAACTCTGCAAATTTTCAATTTTTTGCTACTTTCATTACAGATATTTCATGAACTTTTGTCTACCGTGTTTCGTAATTAATAAATACATTAAGAGATTATGAGCTTATTTTACAGTAAGAGAGTATATTTTACTTCTAAAAGGCTTACATATCGCGCAATGTATTTCCCCCGTCCACCTCACACGCTTCGAAACCTATGCAACCACGATACCATCTGGCCTTAACAGCTTCTAAGTTCGGTACCAAAAACGTATTGTCTAAAAAGTAGCTCAGATCTGCATCAGTAGCTCTTGCCTATAATGATCGGCGTCTTCAATAATATCATCGCAAGGCATTTCAATGTTATAAATAGGGAGGAATTTCCGCATTTCAAAATATTCATCTATTAAAAAGGCCATCTTATCTTACATGTTTTTCTTGGCATGCTATCGCGTTCCAGATCGACTAGGTTTAATATCAACAACACTTAGGACCGTATTAATAAGAATTTCACTATTTGTACTTATAGATTGAGATGTCACGTAGATGACATTGATTTTTTTTTATCTAGCGACACGCCTACCAATACAGTTACATTGCCATTCAGAGCTATAAATCGCAAAGATGTGCCCATCATCCTAAGACATAAATTTGACAAGCCACATGTATCTGTTATTTCACCAGCACCCTTACCCTTCAAATCCGGAACGTAGTAATGCTCCTGCTTCTACCGCCAAGCAGAGAAGTTGTAGGATAAATAAAACCATTTCAAGTTACGAAGATTTTACACTTAATTGATTAGGATTTAATAATAATTATTAATAAGCAGAAACTTTGACACCTCTCAAATGCGTGATCAAGAAATAATAGTATATGTGCACTCAAGTATGTACAGATAGTTGACTCAAGTAAGATCTTAATACGACCCTGCATTTGAGGTGGATTTACTAATCCGTATTAATAAATTCAGTCTTGGTCTCCCTTGGCTGTGATTGTCCTGGCGCCCCCGTAATTGTGGATTTTGTGTTAATGTAGTCCCTTAGAATAACAAATGAAAAGTAAAATTACACAAAACCATTAGAATTTGTTATTCAAAATTAAATTACTCGCTTAGCTCTTGTTTTTAACATTTTAGTAGGCATTGTGGTCATAGTCGGGGCGTTTGCTTTTAAATTTGTTCTACGATCTATACTAAAAACCAACATAATCCAAATGCTTTTCATTTTTAAATGTATTTCTGAATAGTCGAAACGAAACCGATTTTGCGAGCGGAAAACGGAAAAAGAATAAATTGTATGCGCATACAAAACAGGTTTTATCTTTGCGAGGAAGCCAATAGGACAATCAATGGCAAAATATTTGCAAGCACTCACGCCATTCGAGGGAACTTGACCTTTTCTTCTTTGGTTATTTTTTTAGGAACATGTCGAACAAAATACTCCATGCTTCAAATTAATTTGAAGAGGTTTACAAATGATAGATTCACATGTCAGGTAACGTGGATCTTTATTTTGTACTTATTTCAATGTTAAAACTTGTTTTTAGTTTTAGTCTTTATGTAAACCACGATTAGACGAGTGTAACGTAAAATGAATACCCGCTCTTTAGAAACGGTCTGAAGGAAAAAGGGGCATATTTTGATTCATATAGTACGTCCTCCGTAATCCGTCAAAACACTATGTAAATATTGATGTTTTTAACAAGTTCTAGTTAATCGAAAGCTTTCTTTAAATCAATACTAACGTACGAAAAAACAAGCACTTTTATACTAAAAATTGCACTGCGATGGTATAATAAAAGTTCAGCTTTAACTCACATTAACTAAAGCTCCCAGCATCTGAACATTCTCAGTACGAAACCTCCTAATTGAAATCTAGTAGATACTTAAGCCCCTTTTCGCGCCTTCTACCATTAGGCTCGATTTACGACTATATAGACTTCACCAGCCAGAACTTTAGACACATCTGATTCGATTTTCTCCAAACAGCAACAGAAAAGAAATTTCAGGATATTGGTGGCTTCAGAGCTGAACTTAAACTGGTTGTTGTTGAAGTGATGATTTGTTTTGTACGTGATGGTTTTAGTAATGGTAAATAATGTCAGCGTAGAAATTATGAGTGACGTTTATGGTTAAGATATTTTGACGAACTAAAGCCTAAAGACGACGTGTTATGGGCTGTTTATAGCTTATAAATTGCATTTAGGGTCACGAGGCAAGCGAGGTCAGGTTTGCGAAAGTTTTAAGCACAATGTTAACAGAATAATCGTCTAATACGGTGTTTTCACCTTAACGGTAAACTTCATTCTCATTTCTATATTGGAATAAGGAAATATCATAAAAATGTAATCATTTTCATAAAGATTTATGGAAATGATACTTTATTTATCAATTGCCTGTCAATGTTAATTTCACCGTTGTGTACGGCTCTGTTCCGTAAATTAAAAGGGATATTAAATAAACATTGAAAATTAAAAAAAAAATTGTGCTAATAGCACAAAGTGAACGCTCTTTGTTTGAAAGCTGTTTATTATTTTTCAACATGCGTCTAAACTACTCAGTTAACCTTCGTTATTTTCCTATGACAGTTTTATTGACATTCGTTATTATTCAATAACTTTTAACTCGGCCGAATATTCCACGGGCCGTCCCATGTTAAGCATGTAATTACGTCGGCCGCAGACACGGCCCCTGAGGTACACCCGTTAGTAATTAATGCTGCTTACGTATGCCAACTCTTTTTTGCTCGTGCTAACCTGGTACTTTTTAAATTAGAATGCTGTACAAGGCTGCGTCCGCATGTCCGCATACATTCAGAGGGGAAACTTCACCTTTCTGAAATTACCATTGGTGATAATGACCATCATCTTATATCAGTCATCATTAATCTTGACCAATTACTTCTTTAGTCTTCTTGACCCATTTAAACTGTCGTGACTTTTTAAACATTCAAAAGCTCGAAAATGTTGAAAGTTATTTTGATTGTATTTATAAATAACAATACAATTATATTGAATCATAATAACCTATGAAGAGCCACTTATGGTGAAAACAATTATTTTGGTATAGTTTTATTAAAGTAATAATAATGAGTTAAATTTGCACTGATTTTTCTATTAAAACTAATCACTACATGCAACTACAGGGATTGTAAACATCGTCCATAAAATTGAGAAACAAATATTCTCTCACCAGGCTACCATTGCTCCCAACTCATAAGCAACACAAATACATAACGCAAAATATGTTTAAGTACACGTATTTGAGAAATAATCTCCAATATTTGATTTACGTAAAGTTATTATTATAGGAATGTCAAAAATTTTATCGAATTGCATCAATGATATACAATCACAGAAATGTCTGTGGTATTTTTAGTTTATTATTTAACCGGGAGATAAATCTGAACAATACATTTTCATGAATCCAAAATATATATATTTTTTATGAGTTGTGCACGGTGGTAAGTGATATAGTGGCAGAGCCTTCAATGCTTAAATCGCAAAGGTCTAAAAGGCCTGAGACATAAGTTGTCCCACGTGCCTGCAATTTCGCCAGCACCCGTACCCTTCAAAACTGGAACACAATAATACTCACATTACTGCTTGACGGCAGAATAGTTAAGGTGACAGTACTTCCCTGGACGAACTCTTTCACAAGGAGCTCTACTACTAATAAAATATTTTCCCAACTATATTTGTAGCTATGATTCCACAAATGCACCAAACTAGTATTGGACCTAGAAATGATTTGCATTCAGGATCTCTATCATTTTAGTCAGAAAGACAAATATTATTAATATCTTCTGATAGAGATCCTGAATGTAAATAATTTCTAGGTTCAATACTAGTTTGGTGAACGTATAAATATATATCTACATATTATTATGTAAACTCGGGTATTTATTCCCAAGGTACTTTTTGGAACAAACAATTTATTCCCTTCGGGGTAGTACGCTCCAAGGATATTTCTTCGCTGTAAGGTTATAGATAATAGAAAGTCAAATCTACGTTTTTGATGTATGTCTAGCATATGTTTTCTTTTTTTATCAGTATCTCTACCAAAATATATACACTGACGCTACCTTTACTAGCTAACTTTTATTCAAGTGGGTTGTAGGAAGCATCACAAATATCGTGGCAGATCGTGCAAAAGATGACGTGACCACTTGGGCAAATTTGTTCCACGATTGATCCACATGAGCCCAAAATAGACATAAGCGGAGAAAGGGTGGCCTTTGCCCAACAGTGCAAAAAAATGTCGGACATAGGACCGACCCTTGAGGTACACCGGCAGCAGTATTGCTTTAATTTAAGTATTAAGTCCTGTTACATATTCCAGGATGATAATTTGAAAATTAACATGTCCATTAAAAGGGTTCAAAAAGTCCTTATAATGCGTGTCCCCATTATGGAAAACTGAATGAAAATGGTTTCCGGTTATCTTTGCCTATCTAATTACTTTGAAACATTCTGCCGTCAACCCACTTTCGGCTGTTATACGTATTTACACATATGTCGTCCCTTATGACATTAGCAAACGCAACTACATCATCATAATCGTCATCAAGCTATTACACATCCTTCTACTTGACTCCTCAAAGAACGAGGTCTAAGCGATAGTCTGCTACGCTAGCAAAATGTTGATTAGGAGCTCCAGAACTTTCTTTGACATGCAGATTTCATAAACATGTTTTTCTTCATCGTTAGACAGAAGTGAAATGATATGCTGTCTACTGATGGCATTCACTGTTACGCGGTTGACAACGTGGGCAAGGCCATTGTAATAGGTGTCCCTATTACAATGACCATGCTAAGTCCTCTTGGTCTTTCGTAGAGGAGAGCTGTAAACAGCTTGTGTCACAAACAGAATAAAGCCTGGAGAGGGTTTCTGATTGGAGACGACTAAACTTAGTTCAATTGAATTCCACCAAAACACAAGTTTGCGCGTTCTCCGCTAAAAACTCCATTTGCTGCAGACCTTCAGTTCCAGAACAAGCCATTAAATACCTCGGAGAGCATCACTATCCTTAGTGTCGACATCTCTTGTGACGTTCAGTTCCGTAGTCACTTAGATGACAAAGTCAAGCTGGCGTCCAAAAAGCTTGGTGTGCTCAACAGGGCTAAGCGGTATTTCACTTCGGAGCAGAGACTGCTACTTTATAAATCACAAGTCCGTACCCACATGGAATACTGTTGTCATCTTTGGGCGGGAGCTCCTGGATGCCAGCTTGGGCTCTTAGACGCGGTTCAAAGATGTGCTATGAGAATATTTGACGATCCTGTGCTTACAGACGATATTGAACCACTGTCTTGGAGGAGAAACTTTGCCTTCCATGCCTGTTCTATCGCTTGTACAATGGCCAATGTTCTGAAGAACTGTTTGACATGATGCCAACAGCAATATTTTATCATCGCACCGCCAGCCACCGGCAGGAAATCCATCCTCACACTCTGGGACCGAGTCGATCTCGTACTGTACGGTTTCAGAGGAGGTTTCTCCCACGTACAATTGGGTTGTGGAATGAAGTCCGTGTCGGGGTTATCCCGCAGGAATACAGCATGGAGTCCTTCAAAAGGGGTTTGAGAAAACTCTAAAAGGTCGGCAACGCGCTCGTGTTACCTCTGGTGTTGCAGGTGTTCATAGGCGACGGTAACCGCTTTCCATCAGGCTTGTTTGCTGCCTACATAAAACAAAAAAAATAAAAAAGTATTGCTACTAAACATCACAACATAACTTCAAAATTGATGTATTATCAAAGGCGTTTGATTTAAGCAACAACCGTTATTTCATATTATATATAGCACATTAGGTTTTGAATCGAACTCTAAACAAAATCCCGCCAACATATCGTCTAAAATAAAACAACTTACCAAATTTCAAAATCATAATATAAGACAAGACAGAAAAACATAACCAAAATACGAGAAAAAATACTGAACAGCCTACTTAGAATACAAGGGAAATATTTGTTTATAAATATTATGTCTACGCTTCATTGATAAACACGATTTTTCCTTAAAAGATAAATGTTCCACTTCACAGCCAGCAAATGGGAAGCAAACAAAAAGTATTTTCCTTTATAAAGCCGAAAAATATCGTCGGAATCATATTTAACAATCGGCGGAATCGGAGCAACGACGCACCGTACAAATAATCCTGTGTTTATAATTTTCCCTTTACTGACGCAGAAAATACAATAAACGTTACACAGACAATATATTTTATAACAGGTACAAAAATAACAGCTTATGTCACAACACCACACGCGACGATTGTTTCTTTGCTTGCCACGTTCGGCATTTTGATTGGCAATCACAATAAAGCAATCCAGTGCACAATTAGGGACTCTATTGTTCCCAAGTCGCCTTTAAAATCACAATCATGAATAAGGACATTTCGGATTCATCCAGAAAGGGAACCACCACCGCCGCACCGCCCTCCCTCGGGATTTATGTCTTAGTTGCTTACCAGATACGCACTGAAAGATGTAATACGTATGCACGCTTTTTAGAGATAAATAAACACAGTTATTGCTTAACTGTTTTCAAAAACGTATCTCAACCCTAAAACGACCTTTAACGCTTCACGATCTTATTATAAAATTCAGCGTAATAGAATTAGTGATGATTTCTCGTATCTTTTTATTCAATAAATGTACAGTCGACTACATAAATCAGTATCAGTCAAGATCCGGGGATTATATTGGAAAATACAGGGTTGGGGCTCTCTGGGCATGCGTATTGGGAAAAACGGCAGGCCGATTGTTACTGACCGAGATCGTTTTGTTTTTTTCTGTTAGACAAGGTAACGTGCGCTTAGTGTAAAAACTTTTGATAATTAAGAAAACAAAT
>NW_020653900.1:14979286-15001791 GCF_003589595.1 Hyposmocoma kahamanoa
GTAACGTGCGCTTAGTGTAAAAACTTTTGATAATTAAGAAAACAAATATAGCTTTAAGATCGTCTTGTTGAAGCCTCCAGTAGCAAGAAGACACATGAAATATATCAACTTTAAGTCGGGTGCACAGTGACAGTGTCCTTCAATCTTTGCTATTTGATTTTTCAGGTTTATTTTACCGAATTTCGGTGACAATTTCTATTATTCTCGTGTTTGTTTGATCTTTCTATTAATAATAATGACAACTGGAATCAATTGTAATTTTTAATTTCTCAAAGTTGTAGAGAAATACCATTATAAACAAAACTAACGCAAGCATTCATATTGGTGGCGGTTGATCACGCACCGTGTCCCTCAAGGCGCTGCCTGGATGAAATTATCTATCATAACAACTCATTGCGCAAAAGTATATCCCACTTGCCGACAGCTAGTGGTTGCAGTCGATAAAATATTTTATCTACTATCGATTGAATGTTGGTAACGCTTATGCAATTTTTATAAGTTCATACACAATGAAAGATCATGGATTTAGAACTATATCTATTATAACATGCTTTAAAATTTTTCTTTTTAATTCAACACAGATAATCAAATATGCAAGACCTTATTAAAATGAATGTGAATAAAATTTATTTCGATAAATTAGGCCAATTATCGAAATAAGAATAAACAAGACAATTACGCAATTAATAATTTACATTCACAATTATTGACATTTTTGTCAAAATTTTACCTTCTTTCACAATTTATCGATAAGACTGTCGACAACAACTACAGGTCTATTTAAAATTTTATGAAAACTGGCAACCCCGCAAATGTCATTTTATGTCTTATAAAAAAACAGACTAAAGGTTGACTTAAAGCTTGACTTTTATTATTAAACAAATTTAGACTCCCTTTACCTATTTCGACGTAAATATTGTGCTGGAAGAAAACAAATTTAATTTAGATTCTTGCCTTGTTACTAAATTTAATATAAGTGACTTCTTGTTCAACAGTCAACTACTGCTCTCTGTAGACAATAATCATTTATGTTGTAGCCGAATAAGAATGAAATTAATAGCACATTATTCGAGAGAACAGGATGTAAGCAATTTCTGGACGTCTATGAATTCGATGACCGTGCCGCAGGCGAGATCTTCCAAGATACGGGTCCTGCAATTTCCGTCGATGCTTATGCGTACATACATATGGTCCTCAAAGAATACGGCGAAATAATAAAAACATTTCCGTAAAAATGCCTTGAATATCTTTATTTCTTTAATTTACACTTACACTTTAAATGACACTTGAATAGGGCATGCAAAAACCGACTAATTTTTAAAACCGGTTTTTATGGAATCGAAACCCTTGGAGTCCCGGTATCTTTATCTGTACAAAATTTTATTAAAAAAAATTAATAGACTGTTTGGGAAACCTTGGGTTTCCGGCAGTTATCTTGACTAACGCATTAGCATAGCTGTACAAATAGGGAACGCTATCCAGCATCTTGGGCACCTTGCCGCGAAGACCCAATTTCCTAGTTTCTTGTATATAAGCTTTTATCGTACTGCATATTTGAACTTATTGTCTAATAATTTTTTTTTAATGATGACGTATTTTTTTTTTTATATGAGGATTTAGACGAAGCATTTGATGTTTTACATTACAGCCCTGCGGTATTTCGTTTGAAAATATTACCATGCGGTGAACGCGTAGATTTCTCTCCTTTATTATTTTAAAGTACCGCTTTAATATGGGGTTTCGCGCTCGAATGTTGCCTTAAACGAGAATTTTATGTCAACCCACGAGGTAACAGAAAGTGACGATTACGTTAATCCTTTGCCTACTTATTTGGCTGTAGCTATGATGACTTTGAGACTGTTAATTAGATCGATTTCAAAACAGCTACACGTCGTAACATAACAATTAATGTAATGAATATTATGATGTTTTATTACCCGTACATTCAATTAATTTTTATGAAAGGGGAGACCCCAATATGTTGAAATTAATAAAGTGCAAGTGGAGGTCAAATCTTCCATCTTATCTGATGGATAACGACGATGAGGACACTAAATAATGCAAACTGAAGAACCTTTTATAGGAAAAGGCCCTTTACTCAGTAACAGAGTACTTTCAAAGTATTATATAAACAATTTAATTATTATACTTATAAAGAATACATATTGACACTTTCTGTATACAGTACCTACACTTGACATTGTCAGTTTAATTTATAAATGTACACTGTTGTGTAGTATGACTTCGTATTATATAATTATTTCTCATTATTTTGTAAACTGACGCTCTCTTTTCGCAGAGTAGTATAAAATGTCATGTAATTGTATGAAATTTGTAATGTTGACAGAAATAAACTAAACTACTCACTGTCGCATTGAAAAGGCCCAAGTTATAACGTTAGGGGAAAAAGTGGGAAGGGAGGGAATTCCACTCCTTAGCCGTTCGCCATAATGTGTCTCATAATGTGAATCTTTAGAATGTGCAATGAAATTTTGGTAAAATTACAGCCACATGGGACTTGTCAACTTATGTATCAGGATGACGGGCGCAGTGGCAGTGCCCTCAGATCTTTGCGATCTTGTTCGTCCCGTTACTTGATATTATAAAAATAAAAAAGAAAAATCCGCAACATAGGCGTGGAACACCAGCCTACGTCTAGTTTTAGAAGCAGTAGAGCTCCATGTGAAAGAATTCTGCCTTGGAAGTACTGCTACCTTATCCATTTTTGGGACTTGTCAACTTACCCAACACCCGTCACCCTGAGACATAAGTTGACAAGTCCCAAAACTGGAAGTAAGTTTTTCTTCACTCAGCCAGGTACCTTTACTGCTACCAGAGGTTAACAAGAGAAGTGGCTTTAAATATTGATTGTTATGACTAAATGATGTTTTACTACCATGACATTCATTTTTTTGCGATAATACTCGACTACTTTGTTATAATTAGTCGTCTTAAAAGCTACACACATAATCACCCTCAACAATATTTTTTTTCTTTGTTTATCTCAGTCAGTCGTGACGATGGTCTTTGTAAAGAACCCGAATTGTTGGTTTGTTTGAAAATCAAATATTCGCGATTTAGAACCGAAACTATGATTTCATTTTAATTGTTCCGTACTTTACTTTTTAAATTTTTTTTAACAGTATTGCTCGGGTCGTTGAGTCGCAAAATACGTTGCGTTACCTGAAATATTACATTTTTGTTGCAAACGTTATATATTTTTTTAAATAAAAATTGTAACTAAAAGTTATACATTATATTTGAATACGCTTACATCGTAAACACCAATAAAATAATAGGTTACGCTGAAGAAAAATCAATTAATTGATTTCATTTTAATTTACGCCATCTCTGAGTGACTTTATTATCTAAATTGGATTAGTTCATAAACTATTTAGAATTTACAATAACAAACAGTTGAATTTAAAAAACCCTCCTTACATGTTACGCGAAAGGGTCAAATGTAACAAAAATGTCAAAAATATCCACCGTCTGGCAACATAGATTGTTATATTACCGAAATTTGACAGTTACACATCGTGCCTCACGTCATACTTGTAATTACTCCAGCTCATCAAACACCGGAAAATGAAGTATTACTGGAAGGAAGCACACTTGGCTAAGGAATATGAGGAATTGGTACGTCTGCAGTAGCTCGCTTGCCCTTTAGAGTGGCAACCTCTAGATCTAGATTGCCATGACGTTGTCAAACCTCCTATAAGAGAGAAACCCCAAGAAAGAGAATTATAGAATATTTAGGAGCAGTAGAGCCTGACCTTACCTATTTCTGCCGCCAAGCAGTAATGTCAGCATTACTGCACTCCGGTTTTAAAAATTGTGGTTGCTGGTGAAATTACAGGCACGTGTCGACCTCAGGAGTGACCCTCAGATCTTTGCGATTTGAAGCTCTGAATGGCACTGGCACTGATAATAACAGGCGTGTCGTTTACCATCAGGTGCGAGACTAGTTCGTCCCGTCACTAGATATCATAAAAAATTAAAAAGTTATAGAAGCTACGATGTTAACAAATTCCGTACCGAGTGATATTGTAATTTTTATTGAAATTCAAAAGCAAGTAGGTACGCAATAGCAAATTGCATTTGAAATCGTGAATTTCAATAAACGCTGAATGTAATTCGTAGGGCAGATTCCCCTGAGTAACAAACTTCAGAAGTTGCCATTTGTAAATTGATATTTGCTCACATTTACAATGTTTTTATTAGTATAATTTAGGCAGAAACAAACTTAAACAGCTAACCGGATTATCTCACGGATTATCTTCGCCGAAGCTGCACAACCTTTTACAACTTTGTCTTTGATAATACTCTCAAACCTCATAAATGGCAAATTTTCTGATAGCATCAGGAATGTTATTGTACAAGCGTATGCATTACGCCTTAAATGAACTTGTGACTATGTAATAATAATAATATGATAATAACGCACACATTCGTCATAGCCCCGCACTAGGAAGACCCTGTGTCGCGGGTGCCATGGACACACATAGACAATCACAAATTACACCCAAACTCACGAGAGAAATAAATGTAGACTATACAAATATTTCTCCCGGCCCGGGAATCGAACTTGGGACCTCTGCGTGACATGGTAACCGTTCGGCCACGGAGGCAGTTGTAGAAATGGTTATGTCAAAAACGTCAAATTTATTTATGTTTCCTCTATGAATGTTATGCCTGGGAGTATCTTTTCTTAAAAAGATACTTTACTTTGTAACATTAATTCATTGACTTACAATTATATGGACGTCGGGTCCGCGCTAAAAAGTGTCCGAACTTATAGGGCGTTAAAATCGTATATAGAGCGTCATTCACGCTTTAGTCTTCGTTTGTTCGACTGACAGCGAAGCAAGCAAAATTAGACAGTACTGCGATGACATTACAATTTAAATTCAACGTTTTAGCTTTTTCATATTCCTTTACATGTCACTACGTTTAAATAGGTTGACTTGGGACATTTTTTTCGTGGTTTTTGTATTAGACTCGTCGTCCATTTATTTGTAAGTCAATGCATGAATTACAATATCGTAAATATACTCTGAGGCAAGTATAAGAATGTTAATTATGAAGCGTAGTTTGTAAATAACCCCAACATCACGCTTCTACAAAACAAAGACTTTTAATGTTGGCAGCATTATGTACTCTAATACATTTCATAATAAACAATCCAAATACAAAAACTGGTAAACTTACCTTTGGTACTTTTTAATATGCGTATTTTTTATGAAATCACATGACAGGATGGTAATCCACACGCCTATCCACAACAGTTGCAGTGCCACTCAAAGTTTTATATCCCCAATTTCTGAGATAGAGTTGTGGTTGTAGTTTCCAGCTCCCCTTACCCTTCAAAACCGCAACACAATATCACAAGACGCTGAACTGTTACTAACGCTTTAGGAACAGAGTTATTTGTGAATTATTCTAATAATAATGATGATTTATTTCTGCCTGACCTGTATTACAGCTCACCAGACTCCCACCCAATCAGACAACTCATACTAGTTTCAATAAATAACAGTGAATAAAATAATGTAATTAGACATTGTTGTGTGCTGTGCGTCTCTCTTTGTTTTGTGTGTGTGTGTGTGTGTGTGTGTGAGAGAGTGTGTGTGTGTGGGTGTGACAGATAGTTACAATACTTAATTCATTTTGTTGATTGCTTGCTAAATGGTCAGATAATATCCAGACCCCGAAAAAGAATTTAACCTGTTATATCTGTTATGGTCGTAGCTATATAAAACAGCACAGTGATACTCGTGTGTGGGTGCTTTTATTTGATAGCATCTTGTCGATGACATAGAATGATGCAGAATACGTTCATAAAATAGAGTTGCTTAGAGTAATTTAATAGTGACTTTAAACAAAATTACATTGGTAATTAAGAAGCAATGTGTCAAGAAAGCAAAGAGTGGGTATTGAGTATTTGGATGGTTTGACTGTTGTTCTTAATTTTTTTTTAAATCTTTTTTTAAAATCTTTATTTTCGGAGGGTTTTTTCTATATTAGAAAATGTCACCCCTATAATGACAGGCTCCTTAAACGTCATCTACGAACTTCGCTTAATTCACACATCAACTAACAATTTTGCTTCCTTTCATCTTCGAGAAGTTAAATAAATGTTACTTGCACCCAAATCTGCCAAATTGCAATCTAAACTATAAGAAACATTCCTTCTTTGGGCTCCATTCCGTACACACTCCATCAGGCATCCTCCACTCTGTCACATTCAGTGCAATTGGGGGATTGGACCTTTCTCATTAAGTAGAGGCATGTATCCGGATCGGACCCGAAATGCTGTGATTAAATTTGTTCTGCGCATATCGGCACCGTCAAACCATGGAATAATTAGGAACTTGTCGATGGAATAATCGCCAACCATCCTCTGTTCAGCGCCTTAACTTTGATTTCCTGACACGACATGTCGTTAACTTTTTCCCTTGTCTGATCATATGATACATAACGTCTCGGTTTTCCTTAGTCTCTTTTACCACAAGAATCTTCCCTTGTAGATTTCTACGAAAACTGTCGTGACGTATCTCTGATATCTTTTCCTTTCTTTTTATTTTTTTATGACATCAAGCGACGCGACGGGATGAATAAGTCGAGTGCCTGGTGGTAAGTGGCACTCCTATCCATGACAGTTGCAGTGCTACTCAGAGGTTCAAATCGCAAATATCTGAGAGACACTGCCATTGCGCCCGTCACCCTGAGACATATACATAGAAGTCCCATGTGCCTGTAATTTCACAAATCAAGGTATATAACAGAAGATGTAACAAGAGACAGTGCCAGTGCAAACATGTTTCGTTTGACATAAGCTGACAAGTTTCAAATGCTTGTAATTTCACCAGAATTATTGGCATTACTGTATCAGTGAAATTCTCAAAAAAATCGGCAGTAAAATAAATCATCACAATTACTAAAGTTTTGATCGGTTGGGAAATTTTCTTGCCGTTCCATATTAGACACAAAGAAAATGGTTAAAAATTTAAAATGAAAGGATATTTTAAGACACTGGATGTTGAGAAGCCGAAAAGAGTACATCAAGTATGGTTCGCCATAAGTACACTGCTGCTTTAGGTTAGAGATGGTTCTTATTCAAGTTTTGTCAAAAGAACTGAATGAAACTATTTTTCCGAATTTTAAATCGCGTATATTTGTTTTTACAAACTAACCAACGTTTCGGGCCCTTTACAGTTCCCATGGTCATGGTCAGTTCCCATGACTGAAGTGGTACAGTTATCAACCAGTTATGTCTAATATTAATGCAAACCACCCAATCTTTTTACTATAGCTACAAAAGTTATTAATTAAACACGTTTTTTTTAATTTTACAAGGAAACATTCCAACTTACTCTACATTAAGTTTTACAAATTATTTTATTGAATGAATTTTTATTAAGTTCAATTTATTATTAATTAATAATAGAAATTAGAATAAATCAGGACAGAATAATTAGTACTGCAGTCGTATTTGTTTGGGATTTTTCATCAGAGGAAATACTGGATCCCAAACTGATGGTACAGAGAAACCATATTCCCTATTGAAATTAGGATATTTTTTAATTTCAATGGCCTCTCGCAGCACCCTGGGAACATAAGGAACTTCTTTTGCAAGGACCTGGGGTTTGTCAAACTTCATTAAAAGTGTAGGTTTATCCATGACATGCTTGCAGACTGCAGATTTGTTTACGCGACGGTGTTCGACATCAGCTATATGTTATTTGACGCGAATACTTCGCTTCGTTTGTCCAATATAAGAAAGACCACACTCAACAGTCAAGCTTGTAAACTCCTACATCCTGTAAGGTGATGTCACATTTCACGGGTCTCAGGAACTAAGAAATCTTCCTTAGGGGCTTGAAATAGGTCTTGATAGATGCACGCCTGAGAACTCTTCCGATTTTGTCTGTAACACCTTTCACGTAAGGTAAAATGGCAGGTCTTCGCTCGACTGTCGGTGGTTTCACGCGGAAAGATAGTTTCATTTCCTATGTATAACAATCGCGAAAACCTAAGAACTCGAAAAACAAGTGAAGTTGTCTTCAGGATTTTTTACGCTTCTATAATATGATTCCGGTTGATATTAAAAATTTGAAAACCTAAGAATTCGATAGAAACGAAGTACTTATTTTGCTGGTGATATTACAGGCACATCGCTTCTTGGTATTATAAAAAAAGAGTATTATACAGCTTCTGCGTACTTGTTGGTCTCGATTTATGATGATTGAAATAAATATTGTAAATGATAGATGTGTACAATTGCTGTCTCCGTGGTCGAACGGTTGCCATGCTGATCTGTGACACAGAGGTACCGGATTTGATTCCCGCGCCAGGATAAATATCTGCGACTCGGGATTTCCCTAGTACTATGAGTGTATGCGTTATTTATTCAATTTTTAGCTTATTCTTCTCAGGGGAATCAACCTTGCGAATGAGCAGCAGCGTTTAATCAATATAACGATTCCAAGTGTAATTTCTTTACCTGTGAGAAGATCCTGAGCTTGAGTTTGAGTTTAAGCACATTGGATTTTTATTAAATGTTTCTCTCGTCTTTCAACAAAGAGACGGCGGAGCATTCCACATTTCTAATAATAAAGAAAGATACTCGCGCTACGTTTTACCACCCACGTTAATATCGTCTTATTAGCTCCGAAGCGCTAGTAATATTTTATCACTAAATATTTT
Source organism: Hyposmocoma kahamanoa (assembly GCF_003589595.1). Classification (NCBI taxonomy): domain Eukaryota; kingdom Metazoa; phylum Arthropoda; class Insecta; order Lepidoptera; family Cosmopterigidae; genus Hyposmocoma; species Hyposmocoma kahamanoa. The sequence continues at coordinate 14,987,996 of NW_020653900.1, forward strand.
CCTCTCTCAGAAAGCCGAGAACGCATCCTATAGTTATAACAGCAACACTCGCGCTGTCACTCGCACGTGATGATGCCTTTCTTCATTAGAATCAGCCAGCCACCTCGTCCGTGTAAGAATCGGTTTAAGAGTTTTCTTTATAACCCGCAAATCCAGTCGAGGATCTTGTGAAAATGTCATCTAAATTATATAGAATTATTGGCAAGTAATACACTGACATATAGACAAATAAATAAAAACAATCATCTCATCAAACCTAACAACTTATCGAGTTGTTAGGTTTTCGCGATTGTCAACAGTGACCATGGGACCTGTAAAGGGCTCTAAACGTTGGTTTGTTTGAGAAAACAAATATACGCGATTTAAATCCGGAAAAATAGTTTCATTTCCTATTGAAATAAATGTTTATAAAAAAAATTCGTTGAATTACATATATTTGCAAAGTGTTATTGATTTCGGTGACCGGAAAGTGCACGAAACTGAATTTAAATGGGACTAATACTGAAGTACCCTCTTTCCAACAAAAAAGAAATCATCGAAATTAGTTCACAAATCACGCAACATACGTACAAAAAAAAATACAGTTGAAATGATAACTAAAGGTTATTATACAACTTCTGCGTACTTGGATGACAAAAATCCGTGGTAGTACCCGTTTAGCTCATGGAGGTAGTCTCGATCTCTGATGTTTCAAATTAAAAAAAAAAATATTGCAAATGTTATTTGCAAAGAGCAACCCCTAGAGTTTCTTGCTCATTCTTCTCAGGGGAATCTGCCTTACGAATGAGCGGTAGAGTTTAACCATTGTGACGATTTCAAGTGTAATAATGCTTACCTATGAATTTGAATTTGAATTTGAATTTGATAACCTCCTCCTTGTTGTGAAGTCGGATCTCAGTAGTGTTCTCATTATTATTTTTTTATTATACCAAGTGACGGGACAAACAAGTCGTGCGCCTGGTGGAAAGCGACACGCCTGGTGGAAAGCGACACGCCTGTCCATTTGCAGTTCTATTCAGAACTTTAAATCGTAAAGATCCAAGCCCGTCACCCTGAGACATAAGTTGACAAGTCCCATGTGCCTGTAATTTCACCAGCACCCTTACCTTTCAAACCGGAACGCAGTAATGCTCACCTAACAGAAATAGGTGAGGTGGCAGTCAGCAGCTTAAAAATGACGTTTTCAAGTGTAAAAATGTTACCTATGAAACAAATTATTATTTGACTTTGGCCGGCTCAAGGCCAATCGTGTGAATATATGTGGTGAATCCCTTAGGCCTTATTCAGAGTGGCGGCGGCCAGTAGCATCGTAGCATCTTCGGCACTGTGAAAGGGAAGACGCCAAGACCCGCGCGCCCGCACCTGCCGCCGCGCCCGCGCCTGCACTCTGAATAAGCCCTTAGGGTGCGTACTAATAATAACATCGTTTACTGCAAAATATGTTGTTACATTAGACGATAAGGGCGTAGCAATGTCAATTTTTAACATAATTATTAAAGTGCGATATGCTCGCCCGTCATCAGCTTGCTTTGATCACAGAGGTGCACGTAAAGCCGGATACTCACAAGCGAGCTATAACCAATAACCGTTGCATGCTATATTACCAAAAACCATAGTGTGTACGTAGTTCGCAAGGTCACCGCGAGTGGAACGCGTGCGTTTCGCAGTGAGCCGACGACAACCAGGTCTCATTATAGCGAGTGACGACTGTTTCAAGCGTACACGCTAGAAATAGAAATAGAAATCATTACATCATTCACTAGAACCTCTTTACTGTACCTGTTACGTTACAGTTACAGCTTGGCATCGAGTATATATCCAGAAATGGAGACGAACTAAGGGCCATCCATCCCTGGCAACTCATCAGGCAAATGGGGCTTATATCACTTTTAAATATCAACTCTCGTTTGCACTAAAATCACAGATTAGAAAGCTGAAATAGTACAGCACCAACGATTATTGACCGGTAATAACGATGAGGGGTGTTCTACTCGATGGCGTGGAAAAAAACGGCAAAACATCTAATTACAAAACAAACGGAATCACATTTCATCGGTAATTAAATATAAAATAAATGTAATTTTTAAATTTTCGTCTATTATTGCAAAGCTCAAGTTAAACTGGTCATTTTGAACTGAAACAATTGACGACACCCGTCAATTGTTTCGAATTCGGGCTGGCCAATCGGAGCGCAGTTGTCACCGTAATGATTTGGCAGAATAGTTTTCAAACAAATTAACTGACATTTCATCTCTATTTCTGGCTATGTAATCGATGCAGCTCGGTAAGAGTATCCAGCTTAATTGTAACGCACAAGCATCTAATTCGCCAGATTTGTACCCTACTGCAGATTCAGTGGCATTAACATATTGCATCCACAGACGCTCAATCGTAACTAACCTGTTGCTTCGAAGTCTCCCTGTGCTTTATATATTCAGGCATTACTTTTGCGGAAATCCATATTAATAAAAATGGAAGTAAATTATCTTGCTACTCGGGAACACATTGAAAAATTACGCTTGTGTTGAACGTTTTTTGTCATGTGGTTTCATGCTAACTACGTCTTTAACAAACCATAAAAACTGTTGAGTTCAGGTTGGGATGTGTAACCCCATCCAGGGCATGCGCTGGAGATATTTCCTTCTAATTTTCACTTTACAAAATTCTTTAAACCAGTAGGGCCACCACGACGCGGAAGCGATTAAGCGCTCGATATACTAGATATATATCGAACAAACCATTTTAAAGTAAAGACAGTAATCCTAATGGTGGTAAACAATTGTAGATCATCATGGCCAATACATATATTAACAAAGTTTGATAAGTACTCTTTAAAATGTTTTTCATTTATACTCTGATACCGTACCTAATTTTTGCCAAAACCCAATACAAGAAAAAGTAGTATCACACCCTTAAACCACCAAATGATAGTATAATACCTAACGTACCTAATTCCCTCGGCTACCTTAACGCGGAGTTTTGACAGTCAGTGGGGAAAAAAAAGCCAATTCCTGGTGATCCACCCTACGTCAACCTACTGGAGGGATTAACCGTAATTCAGGGTAAGGTACACGGGCCCTTATGTGGGAATAGCATATAAATGTACCTCACAATTTTTACACTGAAATTGAGAGTAAACAATGTCTGCAGGGTAGTACATAAAGTTAATGCCTTAATGTAATGTAACCAATACTTTTTTTTAATAATCTCAGTACAGAGTACTAAACAGCCGACCTCAAAAGTTGAGGTCAAAGACACAGGAGATAATAAAAATCGGTTCTGACTACTCAAAGTATAGTGAGGAAAAACGCCTTGAATTGGAGAATAGCAAAATCAACCATTAAAATAATTACTGCTTATATAAAATTTAGGCGCTATTTATAAAAATGAATCTTCATGCGTGAACAGCCATCCTTGGAGGTGGATGATTTTCTTCAAAATTAAATGGGACTATGGAGGTACCCTCTTTCCAACAAAAAAAGAACCATGAAAATCGGTTCACAAATACTGGAGTTATATAACATACATACAAAAAAAAACATACAGTCGAATTGAGAACTTCCTCCTTTTTTTAAAATCGGTTAATAATTATAATCCGTCGGTATTTAAATTGAGTCTATGATCTCGGCCGTCTGTGCTAATGCCGAGAAACGCCATCTTTCCGATTAAAAAATATATCAAAGAGACATTTGATTTAATTGATTAAACACGTATACAAACTTAAAAATATGCGAGAAAATACTCTTACTAATTTCTTAATTACTTGCTAATTCGTATTCGCTCTGAATCCGACACTGCACAAGTCTAGGAAACTTGGACCCACTTCGTATACCGTTTATGCACAAGTCCGATTCCAATCCAAGTAAATACGATTATTGCTTTAAATGATCCCAATTCGGACCGTCATTTCTCGTGTTCGGAAATGGGCACGAATCGGACGTAGAGTGCAAACCCTTTAATAGCCTTTTAACGTTTCCAGTTTAAGAATGAGAAAACGGTACCAACAAAAACCGTCAAAAACAACAAAAAGCTTAATTCTTAATAACGTATTTACGTTATACAACAGAATGAAGCTTCAAAATCGACAATCATAAACTAAGGACCTTTTTGTGCTTACCTTTAGGATTTAGTAACTATTTATAAATAATTGAAATAATAATAATATAATAAGAACGTGGTTTGTTTACTCCTATCATCAAATAAAAACTATCTGTCGAATCTTCGCGTAGGGTCAGGTGGGGTAAGAGGAACATCGGGGAAGATTTGAAGCCTTAATTCATGATCTAAAGTTTACCACTATAGTCACTCGGTCGAAAAAACAGACAAACAAGTTCAAACAATTTTAAAGAGATGTCGCTACGATGCTCCAAATCCAAAAGGCGGAAAAACAGTTGTGAGTTCTTGAGTACACGAAGTATACTTTTCCTTTATAAGGAATACGATGGCTATTCTTTTTACCCCGTCTTTTGCTTAAAGATAAACGTTAGCGCGTCTTACGAAAATACATTGTTACTTTTGAATTTCGCGTAACGATTATCAAAACATGTAAAGCTGATAAACAAACAGCAAGTTTAGTATAGTTTAAAATACTTGTGATAGTGAGAAATAATACTGCGAGCGCCATCTCACGACGGCGGGAAGAAGTTTAATAACGATCGAATGTATAACGCCATCTGCTGGATTATGGTAGTATTTGTACAGACTGAAATTAGGAGTGTGAGAATGAATGACTATGGCGAATGAACTGTTTTCCTTGAGGCAGTGGCTCGGTCTTAACGGTAACTCACTTAACTTTAGACCGCTCACCGCACCACTGGAGCGCAGTGATTCAAATAATTAATAATAATAACGCACACACTCAACATAGCCCCGCACTAGGAAACCCCTGAGTCGCGGGTGCCATGGACACACGCATAATTAGAAATATGGCAGACAGCAATGAACCCTGCAGTGATAAAAATCGGTTTCCATTTGATATACTTATAAGACTTTATCTGTTCTTCCACGCTCGTCTCTCGCACGCAGACGCAGAGTCCATGATTTTTCAACACTATGTTATAAATCTTATAAAAGAGTTAAAGTTTTATTCCTTTTAGTCTGTAATCCCTACAACACCTTATTTGCCACGTAATTGTAAGTCGTAGTTCTAGAACACTACTATGCCACCATTAAAGCTAAAATACGATGTGCGGAATGCTATCTCTTAATCTTATAAAACTACTGGCTGTATATCGCAAACTAACAACACTGTGAGGTTTTTTCGAAGGTAAAAGTACAAAATTAGTAATGAACGAGAAAAAAATACAATTATTGGAGCGTAATCTCTAGTCAGCCGCTGGTAGCTGTAAAGGTGGCTGAGTGAAGAAAAACTTTCATAGATTTCTCACAGACGGTAAAAACCAAAAAAACACATAACATGCACATAGTAGAATTCGTAATGTCTGCTGATTAATGCCGTAGCTGAGTTGGGGGAGCGTCAGAATGCATGCTGAAGGCGCTGGTTCGAATCCAGCCGGATCGAAAGATGCTTAGTGTTCATTCTTTGTGATAAATTACAAACTAGTGGAGTAATTTCACAATTCAAGGTAATAAAATATCGTCACAACAAAGCTTAAATATTACAACCAAAAGAAAGTTAAAATAAAAACGTACGAAAGACAGTGTGATCCCGCTTACAATTTATAACGCTGTGGAGTCAACATGCGCAAGAAAAGAACTTGGTTTTGACGCTTGGCGCAATCTCGACTTGCAGGTTAGGTTAGATTTATACACTCATGTTGCTCCTGGTTGTTAATAAAGCCCTTCAAGCTTTTCATAAATATACACACTTTGTCAAGTTTTCTAGTTCGTTTTCTGCTTCGGCATTTGAGCTATTCCCTCGATAATCGTGTTCAGGATACAAGATGGACACGCCTGTCCACAGCAGTTGTAGTACCAATCAGAAGATCTGAGGGGCATTGCTACTACGCTCGTCACCCTGAGACATAAGTTGACAAGTCCCATGTGCCTGTAATTTCACCAGCACCCTCACCTTTCAAACCGGAACGCAAAATGCTCACGTTACTTTACGGTAATTTTGTTTAGTTTTTGCTTTCCTTTTTCTATTTACAAAATCACACAATTTATATTTACTTTTTTTGTAACGCCGTGTACAATTTGTCATTGGAATGCAGATTTACTGATGTTTCATTGAAATAGTGTTGTAATCTGTACCATTACAATAGAAATAAAAAATAAAATACAATCCGAAAAAACCCAATATAAGATCTGCAAGAAACAATTATAGAAACTCGTGAAGTGGGCTGGCTTTGGTACAAATAGAAGTTCGAGACCTGTCACGTCGAAGGAATTTTTGTTTGTCTATCTTTGTATTAATTATTTTTCACCTCTCTAGCTCGGAAAAGCTTTCTTTCTCATTAAAAAATCTGCGCGCAAAAGCGTTTTTTTCCACGCTAGCGTGGAAAACGTTCTTGGAAACGCGGTGCACCGAACTTTTTCTTTCGATGAAAAAAAAAAAAATAATGAAGCGAACAACTACGCGTTTTGTCGTAAATTATTTACGTAATATAAATCTGTTGGTATATTTTATTCTTATTATTGTTGACATTCAAGTGACAACGATAACTAATTTTGTTTATTAAAACTAATTTGTTATAGTTCAACCGTTTTTCTTTCATCTACCATTTTCCTCGCTATAGTGAGGTGAAAAGTTGTGTGTTTCGCTCGGCAGCAAAGTTGTTTAGCGTCTAGTGGCTATATAAGTACTGGCGTCAAACACAACCCTGCTTAACAAATAATTATTTTCAACCGGACAAGAAATTTGACTACATGGTTCTTTTTAAATTGAGATTAAATATCCCTCTTATTAGATAGACTTTTGAATAATCGTGAGCTAATCTCGATTGAAAAGTAATGAGCGCACATTAGAGGAAGAACAAAAATCAACTTTTCCAAGCTGAGAACAGCTACTAGGGCATTTTACGGCTACAATCTGTTTAATCTGTTCTTACGTGAAAATTCTCGGAAGCATTTCTTCCGCATTTCATGTACAACGGACACAAATCTGATATAAACGACCAAACGTAATATCTTATGCCTCGTATTATAGGGCGCAAACTTATCTCTCATGTTCTCTGAGCCAATCTCAGCTTTACCTACCCTGGTTTTCCAAGCATACACTTACGAGCAATGAAATATGCACCGCACAATAGCTTTTGAAAGCTAATTTTCTCGCCAACAACGAAGCACGTACAAGCGCACTCTCGCTGTGTACAGGTATAGGCTACGGTGAAAATCTTTGAAATATGTATTCGAGATAATATTTTTTCGCTGTAGCTAAAGCTAGTTCCAAGCAAGGGAAAAAGAAAATGAATTTTGCAGATGTTTCTCTACAAAAATGTTAGATACAAATCTGTGTTCTGTGCATTACGTATTTGGGTATTTTATGTAACCTAACCTAGCCAAAAGAATGCGTACTTGAAAAATCAAGTAAAGCATTCATTCATCTCCCAAAACTCAGTAGCGAAGATTTTTTATTTTTTATTTACAATATCAAGTGACGGGATGAACAAGTCGTGAGCCTGATGGTAAGCTACACGCCTGTCCATAACAGTTGTAGTGCCACTCAGAGCTTTAGATCGCAAAGATCTATGGGACACTGCCACTGCGCCCGTCACTTTGAGATACAAGTTGACAAGTCCCATGTGCTTCTAATTTCACCAGCACCCTTGCCAGTAATGCTGACATTACAGCTCGGCGGCAGAAGTAGGTAAGCTGCAGTACTTCCCTGGACTAACTCTTTCACAAGGAAAAAAGATGTGAGACTTCTTCTTTTTCTATCGCTATCCACCCAATGTTGAGTGAAGATCTCTTGCAATGCACGCCATTACTTCCGGTCTTATGCCTTCCTCATCCAATTTTTTTTCCTTTCAAGTCCCCATCTGTGGCCTTGTCTACGGCTACGAGACGGTTGGTCCCAGTACCATACGTACCCGTCAATCGAGTATCACAAAACTAAAATCATAATTATGGTTATGCAACAACCACAAAAAAATCCTTAAGTCTGTTGGTTCGTTCCGTAGCTCAGTTAAGAGAGCGTCAACCACTCTATGGGGAAGGCGTTGGTTGAATCCAGCCGGATCTAATGAGGTTTTCTCTGTGTTCGACCTTTGTGTTGACAATTTTATAATTTCACAAACATTTTCTTAAACATCAATGGACTCGTTCGGGACTATTTCTGATAATACAATTTGTACACATTTGTTTCTTTATGTGCCAAATGCGAAAATAAATAAGGACAAATAAGGAGGGCCAAATGAAATCATCACGCATTCTCCCAGATTAGGCTCACAATTGGTTAATTAAGCCGCTTGTTTCCGTTCCATGGGCCTCCCGAAGGATGCCCGGGATCGCAGTCAATGACCTCGCACACACAATACTTTAAACATCGATGATCAGTTATTTAGTAACAGTTCAATCCGGCGACTTGGCGCTATATTTAAGAAAAAAATTAACACTATTCACGGATTGGAAGAATTTTTCTTAGTGTTCGATCTTTGTATTGATAATTACAACAAACTAGAAAGTATAGAATATAATGGTGGTGAAACAACCTGACATTCAATGTACAATTATTAAAGTGACATCTCTAGTCAGCACCTGGTAGCTGTAAAGGTACCTCCCTGAGTGAAGCAAAGCGTTCATAGATTTCTCACAGATGTCGCTACGGCAAAAAGTCGTTAAAAACCAAAACAAAGATCTGAAAGAAACATACGGAAAAATTCGTGAGGTCCGTTGGTTCGTTCCGTGGCTTAGTTGCTGTTTGCTGGGAGACGTTGGTTCGAATCCAACCGGATCGAAGTGATTTTTTTCTAAATGCTCGATCTTTATTCAAATGCTAAGTAATTTCACAAAAAAAAAATTGAATATCATTATGGTAACACATTCGGACATTTATTATTACATTATTATACAGAACTCAGTTAGAGTAGCCTTGGCGAAGGAAAATAAAAGAATCGGTCCATATAGTTAATTTACAAGTAAAGGTAAAGGCCTAAAAAGACCTATAAACTTGTATCCATACGATTAAAACAAAAACAGTGTTTATGAGAATGACGACTGAACGAACCAATGTAAGAATAGTCGAAGGAAAAGGGAATTCGAAAACGATCCAATATTTAAAAATAAGTGACCAGGGAACCAGTAAAGAGGGTGATAGAAAGGTGAGATGGCGATAAAGGAGATCAGCATCATCACATGCCAAAGGTACTGATTTGGATGCGGATCGAAGGAATGTTTCTTAATGTCTGATCTTTGTATTATTAATACTAATGACATTGCTGATTCCGAAACTCGAAACAGCGACTAACAAAAACACATTCAAGAACTACTAACGTCTACGACGACGTCGTTTGGGCTAGCAGAACAAATTTAATATGCAATTTTATAAAAACTTGCTAGAGCGAGTGCACTTGGAACGTAGACAATCGGATTACCGCCCACAAACACTTACAATCTCAACGATGAAACGCGTATCTACACTGTTTTCGTTCCGTTGTTAGAAACAATGGGGTATTTGAAGCGGCGGCAAAATATACAAAATCACTGTAACAGCATCGGCACGCTGGCATAATCGCCGATGCTAAATGTGTCGTGTGTACTAAGCACGAGAAGGATCGGCCCTATCCGTTCTTTTCCGGGCCAGTCGGGTAATTTTGCTACAGAAAAAATAATGGCAATTTTATGTCTACAAACTTTACTTGAAATCTACTGAGTTGTTAGGTTTTCGCGGTTGTTATACATGGATTAGAGATCGCCCTCTCACTCAATCTTTATAAACTCCTGCATCCTATAAAGGGAACTCATTCTCTGCGGGAATGTTCTTTGGAAAATTAAAATAAGGTATTTAATTAATAACTTTTGTAGGTATAAAAAATAGAGTGATGTGTGAAAATAGAGTGAGCCTCCGTGGCCGAACGGTTACCATACCGGACTGCTACGCAGAAGTCCCAGGTTCGATTCCCGGGCCCGGAGAAATATTTATATGGCCTACATTTATTTCTCTCGTGAGTTTGGGTGTAATTTATAGTTGTCTATGTGTGTGTCCATGGCACCCGCGACACAGGGTTTCCCTAGTGCGGGGCTATGTTGAGTGTGTGCGTTATTGAGTGTGTTCGTTATTATAACTGGTCAATAACTGTACCATTACAGTTAGCCGGGACCATGTGACTTGTAAAGGGCCCAAAATATTGGTTTATTTGAAAAAAAAATCGAATATACGCAACTTAGATGCCAAAAATACACTCAAGTGTCTATGGATCAAGCACGTTTTTTGTAAACACACTCAAGTATCTATGGATCAAGCACGTTTCCAAACTAAAATTTTGAATTAACCTGATTGAAAATACTATCGGATAAAAAGAAATTATTATAAAACCAAATTTTTAGTAATTGGCATTTTTTATGTATGCAGTTTCATTTGCTATACTTGAAATCGTCAATTAGATTAAATATTGAATAAGAAACTCTAAGTGCTTGTACATACACATTTGTTCATTTGAAAATATCATAGAAAAAATCTCAAAAAGCAAAACCATGTGGTTTACAAAATCGCATTACAGATTTTAAAGTGTTTTTAACCAACAAGAAACAATTTTTCGTTATCTTCCTGTACTATCCCTCTGCAATCTAATCCATATTTAACAACGAAACAAGGTGTGTAGTAAAAGAACATTTTTTTAATAATATCAAGTGACAGGACGGACAAGTAGCTACACGCCTGTCCATAACAGTTGCATTGCCACTCAGAACTTTAAATTGCAAAAATTTGAGGGGCACTGCCATTGCGCCCGTCACCCTGAGACATAAGTCGACAAGTCCCATGTACCTGTAATTTCACCAGCACCCTTATCGTTCAAAACCTCACAGTACATTTATGAGAATGTAATTTATGTTAAAAGGAATAGTAATTTATTTATGAAAAATAGTGACAGACATAACATTAATACGAGGAATAGAAATAAACTAGCTTTTCTTGATAGTCGTCTTCACAAAGTCAAAGAATCATTTAAGGGGCAATGTATACGCTTCTGTAACAAGATTCCGGTTGATATACAAAATTTGCCTTACACGAGGTTTAAAACTATAGTGAAACAAAAACTTTATACTAAAGGTTATTATACAACTTCTGCGTACTTGGACGACAAAAATCCGTGGTAGTAACCCGTTTAGCTCATGGAGGTAGTCTCGATCTCTGATGTTTCAAATGATAAAAAAAAAATATTGTAAATGTTATTTACAAAGTGCAACCCCTAGAGTTTCTTGCTCATTCTTCTCAGGGGAATCTGCCTTACGAATGAGCGGTAGTGTTTAATATTGTGACGATTTCAAGTGTAATAATGCTTACCTATGAAATAAAGATTATTTTGAATTTGAATTTGAATTTGAAAACCGGAACGCAGTAATGCTGACATGATGCTGATTATAGATAGGGTGACAGTACTTCCCAGGACGAACTCTTTCACAAGGAGCTCTACTACTACTAAATATATCATAATAATATCTCACCTGTACCCAGACTGTCCAATCTACTCAATGAAATCAGTCATCATTGTGATATACACCAAATCTCACTAAGCAAGTTTCGTGTACTTGTTCACAACAAATTGTTAAATAAGTAGGTAGTATAATAATAATAATAATAATAATAATAATAATAATAATAATAATAATAATTTATTCGCATTAAGTGTGGTGTACATAGTTGGCTTAATATATAATATTTTTATTAACAGGTTCTCACACTTAGCTGGTAATAGCATGCAAATTTACCTTAAAATGAGTATATCTATCATAATTATTAAAATATCTTATACATTTAAAATAATAAGTCTCAATAATGTCAAATTTAAACAAATACCTAATTATTTTTGTAGTCAAAAAATTCTTCAATTGAGTAAAAACAACAGTTAGACAACCATTTGGATAACCTATTTCGGAACATTGTAATTGGCGTATTTTTTAAATCAATCGGTAGCGAATTATATATTTTGACACACATAGGTAAACAGTTACGACGATACACTTCTCTTAAGTGGTCTATAAGTCTTCTATAAGTGGTCATGTGTTTTTTGTTTCTGTTTTCTTTTGTTTCTTTTTTACTGTTAAATGGTTAGACATTATTTATTAATTATTCTTTAATCTTAATATAGGTACTTAATTACGAGTTTTCAATTATGGCATGAGGTGTTTACCAGTAATTAACTGTTGCACTCAGCCTTTAAACAATGTTATGTATTTCTCTAGCTGTAGTTTTAGTGTAAGCAGTTGTTGGTGAACCAATAAATTAAAAATAATAATAATAATAATAATAACTGAGTGTTAGCTTTATTACCAATTTTTATTTCACCCAAGTGTACGACGGTCGCGCATACACCTAAGGTTGGCCCAAAGCCAGAAATATCGCGAGCAAAATATCATGTTTTGGTGACGACCAATTATTATCCGAATGCGGCGAAGGCAGAGGGATTGTTGTTACCCACACGATTAAGTCCCTTTACTTCCAAATTATAACCGCTTAGGAATGGCATTTTTATCCAAATGATTACGAAATAAGTACAGAACAATACAATTTTAAGTATTTTGAGTCGCTACCAAAATAAAAATCATATTATTTGGCATTAATAATAATAACCGCTCACGCGATGCGCTCATCCTACCGCAAAATGGCGGCTATGTGGTTTCGCAAATTAGAAAAGGATTCAGTTTAAATACAAGTTTTTATAAATAAAAATTATTATTCTGCATTGCTAAATAAATACCCTCCGTACTACAATAAAAACATCTCAAATAAAATACACCGCAAATCCTGCATTTAAAAAGCACTAATGAAATTTTTGGTGTACTTGGGTAAATATGATAATATTCCGTTTCAGTGGTTCTAACGTTTACCGTGAAATTACTCCTTAAAGTATAGTTTACAAACATTTATATTCAGGGTAAACTTAAAATCACCATTCCAAACAATAACACACACGATTGTCGTGACGTATTTTTGAAGTTGTTTATTTTTTTAAATGACAGATCCAGGCATTAAAAACTTTATGGTTTGCTAGAGTAGTTACCGAAATAGCAATTAATATTAGTTCTTTTACCTGTTATAACTTCGATATCCGATAAATCGGTATAAAATCATCACCGGCACCTCTAGGTGTGGTATGCGTCTACGGCTGCATGTATCGCGTGAGCGGATAATGAGCGAGCTATTATTATTTGTATTATTTAGAGAGTTCTAAATTTGTGGTTGTCTTTGTGTATCCATGGGACCCGCGATACAGGATTTCTCTAGTTATTTATTAATACGAGAATCATTTTTTTTAGTTACTTCACAAATCAAGTCAAATAAAAACTTTTTATTGCATACGTGTTGTTACAAGTCTTAAATTAGTCAGTACCGATCAAACATGAAGACCGTAAGGGCACAACAATGTTAATTCTATATTCTAAATAGATATAAATTTATATTACAATTAATTCCGTTATTATTTTATTAAACATTGGATTAATAATAATCTCAGTACAGAGTACTAAAAAAACCGACCTCAAAAGTACGTGGAATTACGTCTAAGTTTCATTGAAATATCCCCTAGTTCGCCACTATACAGGACTTGATACTGGAGATAATAAAAATAGGTTCTCACTACGACACTACTCAAAGTATATCGAGAGAAAAACGCCTTGAATTGGAGAAATAGCAAAATCAACTAAATAATTGCTAAAAGTAATTGCTCCTAAATTAA
>NW_020653900.1:15001891-15030491 GCF_003589595.1 Hyposmocoma kahamanoa
TTTTTGAAGTCGGTTAAAAAATTATTGCTAATTGTCAGAAGTGAAATGAAACTTGTGTAAAAGTTGATTTCAATTTTATTTTAAAATCGTCAAAGTATTCTTGAATAATATAATAGCATTTTCCAATTGTTTTTTTCTTTCTTAATAATTTAATAAATCTGTAAATGTTCTCTTCACTTCTTATGTCATCAGGTAATTAATTATAACGTTGGTTGAGATGAACAGGGTATTATCTCAAAAACACAAATTTTTCAAGAGGGCAATATTAAAGTTTCTTGTAGCATTATTTCATAGCCACTATCGTTATTCGATTCTCCTCACCTATATGTATTCAAAGTCTACACATTTAACAGTATTTTCAAATATTTCTTATTCTTATACAGTTCCGTAGTTTTGACAAAATCTTGAAACTGTTTAGAGATAAAATATTTGTGGTACGAAGTTTTAACTAAAATTAGTGTTTAAAACTTTTAAATGAAAGAAGGAATAACCTTGAGGATCATAGCAGTATCTTAAAAAATACTCTATACTATAGATTATCATAACAATTCAGTGAAAACAATATCACAAAAAAGGACTACCTTAAAATAATCGTCTTCGTTTTAGAAATAATATTTTTTTAAATACACTTACTTTATAAGTGTTAATATCCTGTTCAACGAACGACGACGTCTCGACGAGTACAGCTTCGTGTGTAATACTGAATACGACTGTGTTACTCAATGTTTGAGGCCAAAACGTGCGAAAAGTTCAAAGATACTACCCTGCCTCCCGCGCCATTTCACGTCCGATCGTTATGAAACCTTGTTCATAAGAAAGATCTCAATTTTTGTAATAGGACTGCATTTTAAAGTAAAATATACAAATTTGTAACTTGATATCCTATTCATCCAAGAGTAGACACATAACAATTATTTGTTTTATAACAATTATATTATAAATATTTTATATTTTTGCTATCTTACTTTTGAACTGATAAACTCTTTCAAAGAAGCTCTACTGCTGCTAAAACTATTTTTTCATATAGTGCTGTTTTTACCACTGAACTATACGGTCGAAAGAACTATAACATTCACTAAACAAAATTGGTTTTTTAAAGCCCTTGATGTGCCTCACTAGCAGTAGGGCAACATGTACAGTTGTCGACCTAATTACAAATAAATAAATAATTGTTATAATATATTATAAATATTTGTTTGATAACAAGAGTAGATACTAGTATAAGAAACACCTACTATTTTTAAATTAGATTGTAAGGTAGAATGTAGTTATTATACCATGCATGT
Organism: Hyposmocoma kahamanoa; assembly: GCF_003589595.1. Classification (NCBI taxonomy): domain Eukaryota; kingdom Metazoa; phylum Arthropoda; class Insecta; order Lepidoptera; family Cosmopterigidae; genus Hyposmocoma; species Hyposmocoma kahamanoa. Next base: position 15,003,178 of record NW_020653900.1, read on the forward strand.
TATGACTGATTTTATAGTTAATATATTTTTATAGTTTATTTAACCTCCCAGCTTTCCCTAAATTTATTACGTATTGTTTGGACTGCATTTTAAAGTAAAATATCCAAATTTGTAACTTGATACCCTATTCATCCAAGGCACAATTATTTTTTCAGGTGCACTCCGAGGGCTAACTTAGTAAATTACTCTCACAGCATACTCCTACAATACACATACTGTTGAATGTAATAAGGTTGTTTTGTGATCTTGCAGTTTTTCTAAATTAAACAAATAAAATGTTGCTTGTTCTACGATTTATTGTGGACTGACGTGTGTTTCGACAAATACTTAATTTACATGACATGCATGAGTGTAGAAAAAATCAAAATTATAAAAAATACAAAACAGCTTGAACATATACTAATGTAGACATTTCCCCAAAGCATAGTACCGTTTGTCATGAAACTGTGAAAGTAGTTAAAACAAACCAATGTAGCGGTTTCTATGTCTGAAACTTTTCGTATTTATCTAATCACATACATTAGAGCCGAGCCGTTTTGACAACTTAGTTATTTGTGGACTCCGTCGCAATTTAGCAAATAAAGTTAGACATAATATGTAATTACAATTTTTGTTATTAAAAAATCGACCTTAAAAGTTCGTCATTCATTACATCTATTTGCCAAGTTTTATTGTAATTGGTTACCAGAAAGTACGCTAACATCGGATTCTTCCCCTAGTTTGCCAGTTTTAGAGGTGGATTATTTTCTTCAAATTTGAATAGGGTCAATACTAAGGTAACTTTTCAACAAAAAAGAATCATCAATCATCGGTTCACAAATTCCGGAGTAATTGGGTAACATACAAACAAAAATAGAACCTTCTTTTTCAAAATATAATAAAAATTGATTTTTATTTATTTTAATGCTTTACTACCATGATTTTTTTTTTGTAACTATAGTCCACTACTTTAATATAATTATTATACAAAGATCGCGAATGATGAAAAATTCCTTCGATCTGACAGGACACGAAAAAAAAGAAAAAAGAAAAAGAAAATACATTTATTTGTTTACCACAATGACACCACAAAAGACAAAAGACAAAAAAGAGAGAAAACAGAACAAAACAGAACTAAAACAAAACACGATCAAAACATTCAACGTAAAACAAATATATAATTACGAAACAAAAACACAAACAAACACAAAATAAAAATGTATATACAAAAATTAGATAAAATTAAAACATGAACTATTCACACAAATAATAAAAAGTAGACTAAATATTGAGATACCTTGTGTGGTGCCAGCCGCGGTAACAAAAGGGTCACAAACTCAGTATTTGCTGGAAAACGCAACGCGTTCCCAGCACTGATTTTCAGTTAAGACCCTAAGTGAGGTCACGGAACAACATATGCAAGCATATTTTGGTACTTGAATATAACAGTAAAATAATTATATATACGTACATATTAAAACTGTAACAGATGTGTGTGTGTGAGTGTGGGTGTGTGTGTTGTGTATGTTTAAATACTTCCAAATAATTTACATATAACTATGAAAATACTTTATAATAATTAATACGTATACACTATACCTACATACATCAACCAACTTATATATTATATAACAAATGTGTATAAAAAGTATAAATAAATAGGTGCTGGAAAAAGTTAATACAATCCCTTTTGATTTTCCAGCAGGAGAGCCTTAAGCTTGCGCTTAAAAGCATTCCTACTAGAAGTGTCATGAAGAGGAGGGGGTAGATCATTCCAGCACTTGGATGACGCAAACCTGAAACTTCCTCTGAAAGCTGCTGTGCGGTGAGCAGGAACGATAGCCCGAACCTTGTATTTAAAACAGTTTTGAGACCAACGAAGTTTGCGATAGAGATACTCAGGTGTCTCGGTTCTCACTACACCGAACAGCAACATAGAGAGGTGTAGCTGCCGACGAGCAGTCATATTTAAAAGACTTGCAGCATTCAAAAACGGGGTGATATGGGATCTAGGAGGCACCCGAAAGCAAAAGCGTGTGCATGCGTTTTGTACACGTTGTATCAACTTCTTAGACCTACTAAAAATACAATTACTATATACTACATCACAATAGTTTAACCGCGACAATATCAGTGATTCACAAAGGTGTACACGCAAGTCAACGCTAAGGTAATCACGAATACCATACAACAATTTGAGTCGATAAAAACAGTTACCGGTCACATTGAGGATGTGCTCCTCAAAACGAAGTTCACTGTCCATCAGTACTCCGAGGTTTCTGACCCTATCGACCCGTTCCATTGGTTCACCCATAACCGCAATATTTCTGGAAGCAAGGGCTTCCAGTGTATTATGGATTTGACCCTTTGTTCCAAGCACCATGTACTTAGACTTACTCGGATTCAGTACTAGACAGTTCCTATCAGACCACGCCGCTATACGATCTAGATCAGCATTGATGTCATTGACTGAAGCAATAGTATCAGATGGCTTACCCGATATGTATAGTTGCAAATCGTCCGCATACAGGTGGTAGCTACAGTTTCTTATACTAGTAACGATATCGGCACTGTATAATATAAATAGTAACGGCCCTAAAATGGAACCCTGAGGCACACCTCTAGTTACAGGGCGGAGAGAGGAATACTCAGTGGTACCGTTAACCGTATGCAGTTCAACTATTTGAGCCCGACCCGAAAGATAGCTATGAAACCATTCGATAGTTTTAGTGTCAAATCCATAATACGACATCTTGGACAATAGAAGTGGTATGCTCAAACTTTCGAAAGCTCTGGAGAAGTCCAGTAACACCAGAAACGTGCTTTTCCCAACATCCTGTGCTGCCAAAATATTGTCGACCACGTCCAGCAGAGCTGTTGCTGTGCCTCTACCCTTTCGAAAACCAGACTGGAATGTTGGAAGGATATTGGTCCTCTCCAGGTATTTCGAAAGCTGTTTACACACAACCCTTTCTATTATCTTGGACATGCACGGAAGAATGCTGATAGGACGGAGCTCGGACAAAGTGGAAGGATTATGCTTCTTTGGCAGAGGGACTACCTTAGCTGTTTTCCAGTCAGTCGGAAAAGTGATGGTCTCGATGCTCTTATTAACCATGACCGTTAATATCTCAAGCGTTGTCGGAAGAGTCAATAGTAACATGTCAATGGTCATTTGGTCAATACCTTTTGCTTTGGTTTTTATTTGAGTCAATATACTCATCACTTCAGTCGTTGTAGTTGTCGCAGTGCAAAAGGTGTCAGGTCCATGTCGATTGTTTTCGTAATATGTCAGGTCTGATATTGGCACGTCATTGCTACCAGGAACATTTAAAAAATGGTCATTTATAGCATCAGGGTTAGATAAGTGGGCGGGCAAGTCAAAGTCGTATCTGTCAGGTACAAGAACACGTTTCAAATTTTTCCATAAAGTTTTCGAGTTGGTACCCAAGTTGTTATTGATGAAATGATCAAAGTAGGTGCGTTTCTCACAGAACAAGGCTTCAATGACTACATGTTTAAGCTGTTTATAATATTTTTTATGAGCATCAAGTCCGGTATTCACATACCGTGCATGCGCTCTATCACGTAGTCGCATCATTAGCCTCACCGTGTCAGTGAGCCATGGTTTCGGCGCCTCTTTGACCACCATGGTCTTGAGTGGGGCATGTTTGTCAAATAGCTGCGTCAAGTAGTCAGTAAATAGTCGAATCATGTCATCCACATTGTCTAAGTACCTAATAGAGTCCCAGTCGATAGATGCCAAGTCATTCTCAAATAGTGGGATATCGATACTAGTCAGAGGTCTAAAAGTCAAAACACGAGGTGAGGGCTTGATTTTCCTAATGTCAAGTTGAACAGAAATAAATGCGTGTCGTCCAAGATCAGGTATGTAGTTTACGTGTACGCTATGTATTTTTGTATTACTGCATACTAGGTCGATCGTGGTCTGACTATGGTCAGTATAGTGTGTCGGCTCCTTAACTATTTGTTGTAGTGAAAATAAATTCAAAAATTCGGTTAAACATTTATGATACCTGTCAGTCGTATTCATAAAGTCAATGTTAAAATCACCTAAGATTATTAATCGATCATAGTTTCCAAAAGACGAGACTGTGTCAGTCAGTGAGTCGAAAAACAAGTCGGCATCCAACCACGGCGGACGGTAGGCTGTGCCAATAATTATCCTGGCCCCGCACACAACAGACGAAAGCCACATTTGTTCAACACGGAGTGAGGGAGGGTGAGGCATGGTTCTCGCAGCAATACCTCGACGAATGTAAAATCCTACGCCGCCTCCGCGCGAGCGCAGCTCAAGTGGCCGCGTCACGTGCCTCAGTCGGTAGCCTGGCACCGCCGGAGCACGACCCGTTTCACCCTCCCGCAACCAAGTCTCGTTTATTGCGACGATATCTGCATCAAAGTTACACATGGAGGCTGTGAATTCATCATGTCCAGTTCCCAAAGAACCAGCATTCCATAGTCCAACTGAAAACATCCTGGAAGGCGTCATTTTAAAGTGCTATAAGGAAAATAATTGTAACACTGAAAAGGGCAGCATCCATTGTGTAAGTAAAATACATAAATAACTATGATAAATAAAGGTGTGTGATATTTTACCACCGCGTGGCTGAATACAATAAAATTAAAAGTAAATAATAATAAAAATAGCATGTTAATGTGTGATTGTGTTTTGTTACAGACCTCATCATTTGCCAACGCACCCATGTACCACACAAAGTACCTACAATTGTAAAAAAACATGAAAACATACAATATACCAGAACATGGACAATACCTAACGGCAACACAAAAGATTTTATTGCGCATTCTGAACACCAACAACCTGTTCGCGAAAAATATTTTGTATGTCGGTCTCCCGGCGTACGCGGTGCGAGTGTTCGCCCTCAGCACGTCGAACAAAGATACGCCCGTCCCGGGTCCATACGAACCTCCACGAGGCAAGCCGGCATCGGTCTCGGACTTTTTGGAAGAGCTCCTGGTTTCGGCGCGTGAGCCGCTCATTGACGTAGAACGGGCGTGCTTCGCCCGGAAGCCCACAGTCGGCCGTGGTGGCCCCCCGGCGCACGCGCGCCGCCCGCAACAACTCGCTACGGGTCACTCGCCGAGCCAGACGCACTACTATGGGTCTTGGCCGACCGCCCTCACGCCGCACACCCAGACGCTCAGCGCAGACGATGTCCCGCTCGTCCAGCTTCACACCGAGCTTGGTACCGATCGTCGCGACGATGTGCAACACACTTTCACCGGCTCCCTCAACGACGTTCGTAATCAGCACATCGTTGTCGAGACGCTCTTGATCTCTGTTGTGCAACTCGAGCTGAAGATTGGCCACCGCTTCCTCCAACACCTTTACGGCACTGTCGTTGACATTGGTAGCCATTCTTTCCTCGACGTTGTCCAGCCGGCGGTCGATGTCGTCCATCCTCGCGGTTATCGGCGGCAATGAGGCCCGAAGTTCGAGAAACTCGCCCCGGAACTCACGGATCTCTCTCCGGATCTCCTGCAACTCCTCTCGAAACAACCGGATTGCGACCTCGACAGACAACTGCTCTGAATCGCGTGCGGCGCCATCGCGGCTGATGATTTCGACGATGGAATCGTCGGCGGCGGGCGAGTGTTGTTTGGCCGGTAGCTGAGAGCCCATGCCGCGCACGGGGGTCTCGTCCCTGTTATCAGTGGGCAAGGAGCATCGGCAGTCCGGACAGCGCCAGGCAGGAGAGGCATTGGTTCCCGTTGGAATTCTCGCACAGATGTTGTGGTACCTGGCTTGGCACTGCACGCAGCCCACGACGTTAGTCTTCGACAGAAATTTGCCACAATCCTTGCACTTATTCGTTTTTTGTGAATTATTAATGTGGGTGACCGTTACGAGTGACTTTAATTTAAAATTCAGTGTGTGTTATAGTTTTATCGTGACTGGATTACCACTTGCCTGTGATTTTTCTAAAATATACGTAAGTACACTCGAACTTATTGCTTTTATTTAAAATACGGACTTAATACCCAGATAAACTATTTTAAAATAATTTAAAACAGAGAGTAGCTTAATGGCAGTACTAGCAGTATGGCGTCCGTGACGTCACTCACACGAACCTATGTCTATAATTTCCATTTCATAAGGTCTTTCAATACGAATCTAGATATTAGGAGGACCTTTAAAGAGCTTGGTACGATGGTTTGTTTGAAAAAAAAAGGAAAATAACATGTTTAATTTCGAAAAGAAATATTTTCACAGAAAATATAATAACATCTCTATTTACGTTTGAATTATCTACATACATCTCTCGGTAATGTAAGTACTACATTATTCTCGGCGACATTTTCCAAATACAAAAAAAGTCTGTGTATAATAGAAGCAACCAAAAATTCAGGTAGAAATGGTAATTTGCTTTACGTAAGAGGTGTAAACATGGTGTAAGAAGTCGTTCGCACTCGCCTGTGAAGCGCGACAATGTATTCCCCTACGCTGAAATAACGTTTGCCCAAGAGCTACTAATTGCTCTGTTCGTTTTTGGATGTGGTATTGTGTTCATACTTCTTAACAACACTTCTAAATAATGTAAAGACCTAAGTCGTTACTTTGCGGTAGTCCATGTTTGTAAAAATGGAAGTAAATTAATTTCCTACTCTAGAAAAGTCCGTTTCCTAATTGGTCCTACCAAAAATCAAACCTGAGACCTTCGCATCCAGTGCTCATAGTGCAAGTCGTCAAATGTTATAAATAATGATGATGATGTGTAATGAAAAAAGTACTATTTTTTTGCAAAGGCAAAAAGTCAGCTACTGAAGTTTAAGAAGCTAAAAAACAATGTCAAAATTTAACTTTTTATTTGAAACCGATTGGTTTGCGGAGCGATGGCTCATTGTTTTAGGCTTGTCAATAAAAATATTTAATAAACTGGTTTTTTTTAATTTTAACATTTGATTGATTATCTCTATCTCGTTTCTTTCGGTCATGGTGACCAGTTCGACTCTTAATTGGGTTGGCGCTGGTGCATTCAAACGATGTAACCAATATCCGCGGCAAGATATAAACAGTATGTAAATTGATACTAGATTTTCCCGAAGTAACACTAAAGCTACTTGTAAAAGAGGTACCTATTTTGCCGCCAAGCAGTAAAGCTCACATTACTGCGTTCCGGTTTTGAAGGGTAAAGGTGCTGGTGAAATTACAGGCATATGAGACTTGTCTACTTATGTCTCAGGGTGACGAGCGCTGTGGCAGTGCCCCTCAGATCTTTGTGACTTAAAACTCTGAGTGGAATTGCAATTGTAAAGTTTGTCGCTTAACACAAGGTACACGGCTTGTGCGTCCCGTTACCTGGTAACATAAAAAAAATCTCTTTTGATAGAATCTTGAGCAGACTCCAATTATTACGATACCGTATTTGATTCAAGCAAACATTTGCGCATCCATGTGAAGCTAATTGTGATTTTTGGCCGCTACACTCCAATGTTTCATGCTCGCGAAAAGGTAATCTCCTTTCCATACATAGAGCGAGAAAATATAAGAAACGAAATTTTGTTCTGCAACAGAACGAATGTTCCTGAAAAGGTTGTTTCTTTCCTACACAAATTTGGGTCGTTGGGTAATTATTGTAGTGCAGTAATTTAAAACGATGACTAGACGAAATGTCGAACCTCCACCGAAGCGCAACTTTCTTTCTTATGTTTCCTTTTTCACATTTCAGCGCATTTTCGCGAACAATATTTTACAACTGAATACTTTTTCCATGAACTTAACATTTTTTTGTGATACTTAGTATTGAAGTTCCTTACGAAAGAGTTGTTCCATAGAAGTATTGTCACCTTACCTATTTCTGCCGCCATGCAGTAAAATGAGTGTTACCGCGTTCCAGTTTTGAGGGATAAGGGTGCTGGTGAAATTACAGGCACATGGGACTTTTCAACTTGTATCTCAGTGCCTCTCAATGGCACTGAAACTGTTGTGCACAGGTATGTCACCCAGCCGCATGCTTGTTAGTCCCGTCACTTGATATAAAAAAAAAGATTTTTAACGGTTTTTTTGTTGGTTCCTTTACTAGATGGAAAAATTTAATAGAATTTAAGATACTTTTTAACCGACTTGAAAAAAAGAGGAGGTTCTCAATTCGACTGTATATTCTTTTTTTTGTATGTATGTTTCGCGATAACTCCGGTATTTGTGAACCGATTTTCATGATTCTTTTTTTGTTGGAAAGGGGATACTTCCATAGTGGTCCCATTTCATTTTGAAGAAAATCATCCACCTCGAAGGGTGGCTGTTCACTCATGACGATTCATTTTTATAAATAGCGCCTAATTTTAATTTAGGAGCAATTACTTTAATGGTTGTTTTTGCTATTTCTCCCATTCAAGGCGTTTTTCTCTCAATATACTTTGAGTAGTGAGAACCGATTTTTATTATCTCCAGTGTCAAGTCCTGTATAGTGGCGAACTAGGGAATATTTCAATAAAACTTAGCAAATAGACGTAATTCCACGTACTTTTGAGGTCAGTTATTTTAGTACTCTGTACTGAGATTATTGACAAAACATAGATGTTTCAGCGGGACTTTAGTGGGCTTGGACGTTGTATCTTTTACAACTGTTGAGTATGTTTTGATTATGTTTGGACATGAGTTCGATGGAAAAACTTATATGTATGAATGCAACCGTATCCACGTCTATATGATACACTTCATGAGACCTTAAAAACAGTTTGAAAAAAGAGATGATATGGGAAAATTTTCTAAGGAATATTAAGTAAAAAACCGGTCCTCGTAAGATCTCAATTCCTTGCATAAGTGGTGGTAGTCTCCAAACAATTCTCTTCTCGCGTATTGATATCGTGCACCCAATTTCTATTGCTTTGTTTTCGTAACGCCAATAAAAAAAGAAGTTCTTCGTCGCGAGCGGTAGCAGCGGGCGCGGTCCGGGAGCGGGGCTTTAGCGGGACTATAGCGGGCTTTGAAATACAAAATACAATTTTTACAACTCTCGAATGTGTTTTAAGTTCCAATGTGAATTCGACCAACTTATTTTGTTACTTCCATAACGCCAATAAAAGCAGAATATTTTCGTGAGCATCATCAGACAGCGATATGGGTTATTCTTTAAAATCTGTGTTGAAAATGAAACGTGGCTGTTTCTGGTGTCACATTGGCCTCCTTCGCTCCGCTATTACGCCACGAACTTCGCTTGGGACTGCTGTGTGCCACGCCCCGGCACGCATTCGCTTCTCGCAGGTCCGCCCCCGGATCCGGGCGGCGTCGTGGTGAATGTTGACCGATCCCACGGCGCCGACTCAACCGGTGAGAGGAAAACCCGGGGGGTTTTAGTGGGGTAAAAAAAAAAAGGCCCTCCAGTCTGGAGGGAGAGTCCCCACATAACCATAAAGATTTCCACCGTCAAAAAAAAAGTCCGCCCCCGGACCGTTTTTCCCGCTGTACCGCCTCTGAGTGGCCTAAGGTTAAATACAACACTTAACCAGTTGAAAGCAATTGGAATGTTTGCAAAGATAAAGGTATGATAAGTTCTAATAAGTAATATTGTACACAGACGTTGGTAAACCTAATAAATGAATAAACAAATTCTAGGACTTTTATACCCACCCTTCCGATTTAAAAGGTCCGTGTCGCTTTTTTAATGATATTCAAAAAATAAATGTCCCAAAGGTTGACCACCTTGCCCATCGCATTAGCATAGCTACACAAAGGAAACGACTTTTTCACACCGATGCTGCGTTAGAGGGAGCGCATCGACCTATCACCGATGACGTCATCGGTGTTATAAAAAGCGGTACTCATCATGCCACGCTCTTTTCCTCACCTTTGATCTTCGCCAATGAATAACAATGATTTGTAAATAATAATAGAAATAAGGGATTGGTATACTTCAACTTACAAGCAATGGTATTCATTGCCGAAGATCTGAAGTTTATGTAATAATAATTATAACTATTTTATAAAATACCAACATCAAAAGTTTGTGGAAATACATCTATGTGCCAAGTTTTATCGAAATTGGTTAACGAATATTTTCTTCAAATTTGAATGAGACACAACTGTGGTACTCCCTTTCCAGCAAAAAAAGAATCGTCGAATTTGGTTCACAAATGTCGGAGTACTTACGTAACATACACGTACAAAAAACACAGTCCAAGTGTTCTTATAATTTTTTGGTCAATAATACAAAAACATTTCGCACCGACACACATATTGAAGTTATTCATTCCACTGCAACTGGTCTTTTTTTTGTTTTGAAAGAACGGTGTGCACGCTTATATAACTACATTTTAAAAATTACTTTTGAGTGATACTAATGCCATGGACACACACATAGACAACCACAAATTACACCCAAACTCACGAGAGAAATAAATGTAGGCAATACAAATGTATCTGCATGGCAGACCAGCATCATAACCGTTCGGCCATTAAGGCAGTTAACTATCACGAAGTGGCTAAAAAAGTAACTCTTTTATAGTTAATTTGATACAAGTGCGGAAAGTTAGTCATTCTTCACGAGTCTCGAGGCTTCTCGAAGACTCGAGACAAGTGAAAATGACAAATCCGCACGTGTATCAAACGACATTTTTTAATACATTTGCGAAAAAAGTACATTTAAAGTAAAATAAAACAGTATTTAAAAAAACTAATTCTATTTCTTTGTCTGATAAAAATTCAGAGTACAATGGCAAGTGTTGCCAGTATTCAGCCACATTAAAATTACTATTTCAGTGGCGCGGCGCGCAGCGGTCTCGCGTAATACTCACCTCCGGTCATTGTTAATACTCAATCAGCCATCTTTATGGAAAATAATAAATAAATAAATAACGCACACACTCAACATAGCCCCGCACCAGGGAAACCCTGTGTCGCGGGTGCCATGGACACACACTTAGACAACCACAAATTACACCCAAACTCACGAGATAAATAAATGTAGGCCATACAAACATTTCTTCCGACCCGGGAATTGAACCTGGGACCTCTGCGTGGCAGTCCGGCATGGTAACCGTTCGGCCACGAAGGCAGTTAATAAATAAATAAATAAATATTTTGGTATTTTCAAACGTAACCCGTTGTTTTATAAAACACCTATGCAATTTAAACAAATAAGATGTTTGTAAGTAAATATGTTTTAATGACGAATGATTTACGTCACAAAGCACGTAAATATTAAATAAATATACAACCTCTCTAGTTCTATGTTTAAGACTTGAAACAACGGTAAATTTAACAAAAAATTGAAAAGTAAAAAGCACTAATGCGAAAAATCCAACTTTCGGCACGATTTGTAGTAAAAAAATATCACGTTTGGAGCAACTGTTTTAAAAAAGAAATTTTCGATTTTCTTATTGGCAAAGTTAAGAAAATAGGTTGCATTTTGAAAAGCGACAAACTTGTCTTATTAGTGTTTTAATCGCGTATATTTGTTTTTCAAACAAATCAACGTTTCCAGCCCTTTACAGGTCCCAGAGTCACGCAAAAAAATCTAAATTGTAATTCAAGCTATTTGTATATATTTTATTTAGTTAATTTACATTTATTTGATACTACATTTATATTTCCAAAGCTTCCTTTTGGGGGAGTATAAAAATAAACAAGCTGTTAAACGAGATAATGTCGGTGGTGCCACGATTTCAAATGGCTGATTATATTCCTTAGCGGCGAACAATCCTTACTTCAGGGCATAAAAACACAACGCCGAAGGTTTTACATATTTTTGATTATACTCTCATCATCAGCTTACACGCATCCAATGCTGGACATAAGCCGCCCCTTAACACGTTCAACGCCGTGGTGGGTCAAAATGACCGACATCTCATCTATCTATTGGGCCGTGGGGGGTTAAAACGACAAACGCTACGTATTTAGCCATATAACATGACCGGCGTGGCCCTGATGAACTGTTGTTGTCATTTGGTTTTTACGATTTTTGATGACCCACATACTTTAAAAAGTATATATATTTCAAATAAAAAAAAATTACTTAAGTTACAAACTAAGCAAAAAAAAAAGGTTAACGTGAAATGTCAATCTCAAATGAAAGACGTGCGTCACTGTTAGGTAAACATCGATCGAACATTACATGTACATATTCTGCCCGGCATTGCGATCGGCGCGGCCTAAACGTAACAGTTATTGCGTTTAGACCGCGCCGAGTTAAAATGCCCGTCACTAAATATAATCCCAAACTAGATCCGAATAATGAAGTGTCGCGAAATAAATTATATACGTATAGAAAATTTTTTTAAGTTCTCGTAACGAGAAGAGTTAAGAACCACTCCATTCGAATACTTTCCGATAGTATGTCAGTGCTACAAGCACTGAATAGCTATAACATAGACTCAGGGCTCATTTATGAATGCCATCAAGCACTCATGGAGGTATGTATACAAAACCACGTAATCCTACAGTGGATTAAAGGACACAGCGGCTCACGTGGCAATGATGCAGATGAACTAGCCAGAAAAGGGTCGGAGATGGACGCTGTAGGACCAGAACCCATAATATCCCTCCCCTACCAATGGTTCAGAACAACTATACACAAAGGTACAAAATCGTCACATAATAATGCATGGACGACCCTTACGGTCTGTAGACAGGCGAGGGAAGCACTCCCAACGCTCAATGCCAGTCTATCTCGCATATTTATTAAACTCAAAAGGCAAGAGCTTCGCACTCTAACTGCTGCCCTAACGGGTCATGGTCCATACAATAAACACCTTTTCAATTTAGGTATCACAGACAGCCCTCTATGCAGAGCGTGCATGGAGGGGGAGGAAACGGCTGCGCACATCCTACCATAGTGCTCCGGCGTGGCCAACTACAGGGCAAAGTACCTTGGAGCGCCAAGGTCGCTCCCCGAAGTCTTCAGCAAACCGAGGAGGCTGCTGAGATTCCTGGAGGAGCTTGGGTGGCACGAGTAGGACCCTGCACCCACCACACGCAAAATAGGAGCCTTGACGTCGAGTTGCGAACACCAGCCCGTTGCACCAAGTACCAAGTACCAAGTAACGCCAACTCTCCCGGTCTTATGCTGCCCGCATCCAGCTGCTGCCGACCACCTTTCACAGCTTGTCCATCCACCTTGCCGCAGGATGTCCTACACTACGTTTACCTTAACACGGTCGCCATTCCAGAACAACTCTGCACCATTGGCGGTCAACCCCCTACAGACATACCCGGCCCACTGCCACTTAATATTACCGATTTTGCGAACTATGTCGGTCACTTTAGTTCTCTGACGTACATACATGATATAGTGATTCGGTCCATCGGGGAAACCCCAAACATATTCTAAGGTATTACCTATGTATTAACTTCTGAATATAGGCCTTATCCTTTTAACCTACCGCTTCGAAGGTTTTTGGAATTTATATACGAAATTTAATTTGAAATTATTAATTGACTTCGCACGAATCTCAAAGGTTTTGAACCTTCTTCAATTTGCTGGTTTCAGTATAATGTTTTCTTTTTGTTAGCTTAGAAATAAAAGTTATAGGTACATACTGCCACGGCGATTCGAACTTACGAGTTCTTAATGAAGAAACATATGCTTCACCATAGCATTCTTCTTCTTCTTTTTTTAAATGTTATGGCCCCATTGAAATAATCTATGATTTCGCCAATGTCAAGTAAAAACTACTATATGCAGTAGTTTCATAAAAATAATATAATAATTATGGCGGACGCCATTAGCAAGGCCGGTATCTCCCACATCCAAAATATCCCATAGCACTCATTATGTTGATTCACTCTGTCCATCTGTAAGTTTAACATTTGAAAATAGTGTCAGTACAGTCTTTTTTTTCGTGATATTGAAGTGACGGGATAAATAAGTCGAGGGCCTGTCTTAGGCTATTTTTTTTCATCCTCTAATGTGCCTGTTGTTAAGCGACACGTCTGTTCATAGCTGTTGCAGTTCCACTCAGAGCTATAAATCGCAAACATCAGCAACTTGATTTTGATTGCCTCTCCCGATCGGAAACTGCGTCTTTTCCGAGTCGAGGCACATAATTGCGATACACAACTGGCCGAACGGAAACTTTTGACATATCAAATCGAAACAATACCTGATTTAACTCACAAATTAGAAAGATATGTAAGAAAGGTAGGTAAGGTGGCAGTAGTTCCCTGGACGAACACTTTCACAAGAAGCTCTACTGGTACTACCGTATTCGTGCTACCCGAGGCATTGAGACGTCTCAGGTGGACGTCATCATGTCCCCGAGCCGCATCGCTTCCCTTTCCAGATCGAGCGAGATCTTAACGTCGGAATCATCCGACCAAGACGAGGCGATGGCTGCGGCCTGGAGCAGATCTCTGTCGAGCCGTTTGTGGGACGATGGTCCCTCAAGCGACGAGGGAATACCACATCGAATACCATGTTGTGGTGGTCAGATAGCGTGACCACCTCTTCCGCCAGGAGTCGCCCACGATAGATCGATGAGCGACTCTGCCACCGCACGCAGGTACTGACTGACCCCCGATTCAAGAGTTGCAGGTCACCCTCCGCCCACTCTAGCTTTATCTCCCCTCGGACACTGTCCTGGACGTCGCCTCATGCTCTAATCTCTACCTAGTCCAATGGGATTCCAAGAGCTTGAATATATATGTATATATCGTACGTATTACATGATTTATATAACCATTTTCCTGTAATAAATAATATAAGTTCGCAACTTAAATAGCTTTAGTGACGTATTTATGTTAGGTAGGGATATGGTAGTGGAAAAGCGTCTATATAACATTATTATATATATTATGTTACTATTTCAAAGGAAATGATTTTTTTTATATAGGATCTTAAACGCGTATATTTGTTTTTTCAAATAAAATTTCAACGTTTCGGGACCTTTACAGGTCCCATGGTCATGGTTGACTGAGGTGGTAGATACAGTCGTTAACCAGTTATGTCTAATATGAATGCCAACCATTCTATTTTTCCACTACAGTTACAAAAGTTATTAATTAAATACCTACCTTATTTTTAAATTTCCGAATTCATTCCAATTTCAATTTTAAAAAGACCGTTACTTTTATTAAATATTTTATTTTAGTACTATGCATTTTTATTATTTTTTTTAATAATAAATTAATATCATAAAAAAATTATAACAAAGATTGAAACTAAAAAAAAATCATTAGATCCGGCTAGATTTTTTATATTGCTTAATTATAAGGAACTAGTGGAGTAATTTCACAAAAAATAATTTAATATCACGGTAATAAGACATTGTGGCATCCAATAAACTTAAAAACAAAAAATTATGTTTAAATGAAACGAAAAAATGAAATGTGTTTTGGCAAATTAAAAATAAGGTTATATAAATAATGATTTGATAACTTTGCCATCTCAGTCAGCCGTAGCTATAGGACCTGCAAAGGACCCGGAATGTTGGTTTGATTGAAAAAACAAATATACGCAGTCTCGATCCGAGAAAACAGCTTCATATCCTACGTGTAACAATCTCGAAAACCTAAGAAGTCATTAATTTATTAGTATATACATCTATCACATTACATTTACAAGTTCACTTGTAGTGCCCACAGCGCTAACCGCAATGCCACAGAGATCTACATGAATAGTAAATACTAATGACTATTCGAAACCTTCACCTCGAAGAACGCTCGGTTACAAAGTATGTCCTATCGGTAGTCCTATTCGATGACTCCCACATGAGTTGTTTTAAGAGGGAGCAGAGGAAAAATTCCTAATCTTCGATTTGATTTTAGAGGGGTTTAACTTTAAAGTTAAAAATAAAATATTGTATGAGTAACTACACGATATATTCAAGCATGGACACTAATCAGAAACATAAAACAATAATGTTTCCTCGATAGATAAAAATCACGAAATGACCTCTAATTTTCACATTTTTTCGATCCATCCTCGAAATGCTACACAGGTTATTAGGACAAAAATTAGATAATTAATTATATTTATGCATGATTGAGAACTGTCATTACGGATTTTTTTTTAATCCCTTTAGTTTTAGAGTTATTCCGCTAAAACGAATTTGGTACTTTTAATGCGCAAAATTCAACATCTTCTGTCGCATGTCACGCGAACTTCAGGCATATATTTGTCTCACAAATGTGGGCGGAGCCAACGTCAAAACTTTTTTGGCATGCTCCGTCTTAAGTCAAAATAACCATTTCTACTTTGTCAAATATATATCTACTCTTTTATTATCGCAGGTTCCATATTTAAAAGTGAAGAAATCACTAATGCTCTGGCCACTAATATTAGTAATTATGATTATATTTTTATTGACGATCTCCACATAAAGATACACCAATTTTTTGATGCCTCTTTGAGTGTGGCCTAAAGAGAATATGTCCAAGACGAAAGTTATGGCGAATGCCTCCAGGATCACAAATCCTACTGTTATAATAGGAAATGAGAAATTGGAGACAGTTGACCAGTATGTTTACCTTGAGCATATTCTATCCTTTGACAAAAAGCATCAGCAAAAAAATATCACAAAACGCATACAACTGGGACGGACTGCATTCGGTAGGCTGGATGACATCTTAAATCGGTTCATACTCCACAGTGTTTCAAGACCCGCTTATTTAACCAATGTGTCCTGCCCGCTATGACTTACGGTGCCAAGACTGTGACAAGACGGTGACAAAACTTATAGATCGAATTCCGAATTCCGAAATCCATAGAAGACCTGAGGTCCAGGACATAGGAGACGTGGTGAACACAGGTGGAATAAGGCGATAACCGAATGGTGGCCAAGAAATGGATATGGAAACGTGTGACGTCCTATAGCCAGACGGATTGACGACATTGTCAAAGTTGCGGGCAGTAGATGGGTAAGATTAGCACAGGATCGTGGTGGATGGCACAAACTACGGGGGGCCTATACCCAGTAGTGGGTAAAGTCGGGCCGTAGATGATGTGGATGATGTTTGTAGCAGTAGAGCTCCATATGAAAGAGTTCGCCCGGGGAAGTACTGCTACCTTACCTTTTTCTGCCGCCAAGCAGTAATATCAGCATTACTGTGTTCCGGTTTTGAAGGATAAAGGTGTTAATGACATTACAGGCACATGGGACTTGCCAACTTATGTCTCAGGGTGACAGACGCGGTGGCAATGCCCCTCAGATCTTTGCGATTTAAAGTTCTGAGTGGGACTGCAACTGTTATGGACCATTTCTATATCTATGTTATGGACAGGCGTGTAGCGTCATCAGGCGTACGACTTGTCCGTTCCTCTTAAATTGCAATGCCTTAACAGAGTTCATGTACCTACTGTCACTGTGATATATTTCATTAGATCAATTTACAACAATTGTACATGTATAACAATAAATAAATCTCCTAGCTATTACTTAGACCTGATCACGGTACTTGACTTTAAGAAAGAAACATCTCTAAACAACGATTGCATAAAATACTATTCTTTAAAAAGAGAACGGCCATTTTGCCAAGTGCTATAGACTCTGACATTAACGCGAGAGTCAGGATATTCGGAACATTAGTATTCGGGACATGCTCAGCGACACGCCATGTAGGCGCGACGAGAGCCGCACTTCGTAACTTATTGGCAAGTGCCGTCTCGGTCGCTGTGTCCACTCTTGTCAACTTGTCTTTGAAAATTATGTCTAGTAATTATTCGGTCGGAAGGCACTAAAATTGAAAGTAACATTTATATTTTATCAACTCTGATACGTTTTTTTTTTGGCTATTCTAACACTTTCATCATTGAAGCCTAGGATTTCATTTGTCAAGCAGACTGGTGTCATGATATTTACACAGTACATTTACTTAAATATTTGCATAATATTAACCTGAGACCTAAGTCCAAACTAATTGTACCGTGATTCCGTTTAACTAAGTTAAACGACTCTTTTATGGGGAACTTACATTACAAGTATTTTAACTGAAAAGTCATATTACAAATTTGAAGAGTACGTGTTAGATAAAAATGTATGGAAAGACAACATGAGTCTAGATTCCACACAATTATGATTCAAAGTGTATTCCATAGCATTTAAGTTTATTTGAAAAGTGCAATTTCCATAGTTTCTTGCTCATTCTCCTCAGAGAGGTCAGCGCAGTCAACGAGCAGTAGCTTAAAAACTACGTCCTGAAACGTAATAATTTTACCTATGTCAAATAGTAGGTATAAGGTCAAATGAGCACTTAATTATAAATTTAAAAAGCGACAAGCCTACTTATAACTTAAATTGAAAAAAAACTGAAGACTGTCATTGCACCCGTCACCTTGAGATATGAAGTTGACAAGTCCCATGTGGCCTATAATTATACCAGCCGGAACGCAGTAGTGCTCCCAATACCGCTTGATGACGGAAATAGACACCATTCTCACAAGAGTTAGGCGTTAGGCTGACAATAATCTCAGTACGGAGTACTAAAAAACCGACGTCAAAAGTCATTCATCCCCTAGTTTGTCACCCTTAAAGGAAGATAATTTTCTTAAAATTTAAATGGTACCACTACTAAGGTGTCCTTTTTCCAACAAATAAAGAATCATCAAAATCGGTTAACAAATTTCTTTCGTTATTAACTTTAAACTATTAAACTTAATTTTCTTTCTTTCGTTATCGCATAACATACATACAAAACAAAAATACAAACAAATTGAGAACCTCCATCTTGTTGTGATGTCGATTAAAAATATCTAATGGCACAGATAATATGAAAGTTCTGTAAACAGAAAAAACTTCATAAAATGTCTTTCAACTTAAATGATAACCGTTTTTCATTCAAACGAAACACATATTGTAGAAAAATAAACACGCCTCTCAACAGTTTCTCTATCCAACGCCAAGCTAGATTTAGCGGAGCAACAAAAATGTTTATCTAGGCGAAAGCGTTCCGAAAAACATCCGAAAAATAGTAAATCCGTGTTTTTATTCCGCGTGGAAACGCAAATACGTCTTTGAAATTTAGATTTAAATTACTCTTCCCGGATTTTATAAGCTCTACGATTACGCTTAGTAATTCAGCGCGACTTTCACGAAATTCAATAACATTCTGTATGAAATGAACGATGCTTTGATTATCATCATATGAGCTAAGGATAAAAGAAACTATCTAAAGTATGAATTATAATTAGATACCAAAAACGTAAACAGAGGGGTTAACAGAGCAAAAAAATACATTTTTAATGTTTGACTATACTAAACGTTTTCATCACACTTGTATATAATACTACGATTGTATGCACTCTTTTTCTAATAATAATATTAAGTGATGGGATGAACAAGTCGTGCGCCTGATAATTAAGCTACAAGCCTATCAGAGCTTGAAATCGCAAAGATCGTGGAGACGGCAAGAATAGTTAAGGTGGCAGTACTTCCCTGGCCGAACACTTTCACGTGGAGCTCTACTGCTTCTAAAATGTATATATGTGTAATTGATTATGATAAGTTAGTAGGCATAGATATGTTATTAAAAATGAGAAATCTCTCTTTTAAAAAAGAATAAACGTTAGTGTAAATGTCGACTGTCAACTGGCAATCGGTACTATCTCAATTTTGACAACTTTACAAGACAAAGAATAACATTGTTTGCACCATTTATATAGCATCTGGTTTATTAAATAAAAATACGTAGTTTTTAAATATTGTTATTACACATGTATGTATGTACACTACGTATTTTTATTTAATAAACCAGATGCTATATAAAAGAATTTTTCTTCATCCTGTTAAGTTGTCAAAATTGAGATAGTATCGATTGCCAGTTTACATACTGAAATTTGCAAATAGTTATTTTTAAATCTCCTAATTTTATACCCTAAGGTTGCCTGAAACAAATTTGTGCTTAGCAAAAAAAAACCATATTGTTATTACATTAACGTCTTCGTCTTATTATACGAGTTATTTTCTGTGTTGTCATTGGAATTTTTAATGTGCGCTATACCCCGTCCATATGCATGCCTCCGAAGTTCCGTGATTATTGACATACAACCATAGACAAAAAATGCAATCCATGGTCTTTTTTATTTTATAATTTTAGCGAAGTTATGTGCTCTTTAGCTTCGATATTTATCTAGTCAACAGATTATGTAAGTAACATTATTCATGTATATTATTATTCTTCATGTTGATATATTTTGATACCTGCCTAATAAATTGTAATGAATCGTCGGATTCTTCTCCATATGAACGGAAGTCATCACTTGATTCTCATTAACATTAATTATTATTAATTCTTGAGCTCGGGTAATGCATCCGATAACTTATGCCTACAATATAGGTGGAGATAGCGTAACTCAATTGACCACGATCAAAGATTTGGGTGTAGTTTTCAATCGGAGGTTAACGTTTCATGACCACATCGAAGCTCTTGCCAAGGAGTCTTTTCGGCGTTTAGGGTTCTTCCTTAGAAACTGTAAGGATTTTGAAAGTGTATCCGTGATCAAACTTCTTTTCAATGCATTAGTGCGAAGTAAATTGGAGAGCTCCATGTGTATGTGGAACCCACATGAAAGCACATATTGTATTATGTTAGAGAAAGTACAGAAAGCGTTTCTTAGATATTTATAGAAACGTGCCAATGGGTGTTATCCCTACATGTATCCTACTGCGTCGTTTCTACTGGGGTGCCTAGGATATAACTCGCTGGAGGTTAGACGAATGAAACACCAACTTGTGGTTATATGCAAAATTCTCCGCGGTAATATAGATTCCCCAGATTTGCATAATGAGCTGTGTCGACTCTTTGCCCCCGTCAACTACCACCGCATTAGAAGACACCAGTTGATGGCCACCGCGTGATGCCAAAACATAGCGCGCGCTAAATCACTCATACCGCGCTCCCTGTGCTCGCTCAACTCTCTCCTCGCCACCAACCCTGAATGCGACTTGTTTGCAGATGGATGGTCACTGTTATTGTTAAGATGCCTACGCCATTGTAAAGGCGATGCTTGAATGGTACTTAATCTTGTTGTGTTTATTAAGTTATTATGTTAGTAGTATCTTTAATGATTGTAATTGGTGTGTCCGTTATAATTAAAGTAAACAAATAAATAAATAAAAATAAATTGAGTACACAAATTGTCAAACGCAACATCACGATCCCAGTCAGACAATATCTTCTTTTTTGAACACGCTCACAATCACGATTTAAACTTCTTTATAAATTAAATCGATTGTTATAAAAAAATCGAATCGGAAACGCATTAGGACATCACTAATAGATTAGAATTCGAGCTGTCAAAAGTTAAATAAATGGTTGAACTGAATATAAGTACGTTTTTTTTACAAAGTTTTCAAAAACAATTCCATTTCTAGACTAAAACTTCTCTAGTCTTTAAATTTAAATGTAAAATGTGACGGTAATTACATATTTCTTTTGAATGTAATTTATTTTGCGGAACAGCTAGAAAGTTATTTAAAGCACAATTCATTTACAATCCTCCTACTCTTAAATAAACACAGTGGTTCGTAAGCAAGAATGTGGCAAGAATTAATGAAGACAGCACAATACCGTTTCCCAGTTCCCAACAATCCCGGGAATAAGTGTGAACTGGGAATAAGTCCCGTGAACAATCACTCCTGATGCGGGGACACGGAACAACACTTAATTCATCCTTTTGTTGTTGAATCTAATTCGGACAACCTTTGATAGCTGTGCCATGTGAAAAATCGTACCGCCTGTGTATTTTATTATGTGATACAAATTGTAAGCGATAGCGTGAGCGGTAAGAATTATTACCGAAGTAATTGAAAGAAGAAAGTACTTTTTTGAGTAGGTCTCCTTGTAAAAGAATTCCCTATAATAGTGTGGGTGTGTGGGCTATGAGTATGTGCGTGTGTGCGTTATTATTATTTTGTGAAGTATGGTTGAGGCACAAGTGTGGGTAGTATCTCCAGAATATCAGAAAGAGGTCTAGCTACGCAGCTGAGTTGGCGGAAATAATAAAAAGCCATAATTTATTTGTAACCGCCTTAAAAAAGAGCAGGTTCTCAATTTAACTGTAATTTTTTTTTAATAACGCGTACTCTCAACATAGCCCCGCACTAGGGGGACCTTGTGTCGCGGGTGCCACGGACACACACATAGACAACCACAAATTACACCCAAACTCACGAAATAAATAAATGTAGGCCATACAAATATTTCTCCCGGCCCGGGAATCGAACCTGGAACTTCTGCGTAGCATTATAACCGTTTGGCCACGGAGGCAGTTAATTTAGTTTAGTATTTGTATGTATGTTATGAGATAATTCCGGCATTTGAGAATCGATTTTGGTGATTCTTTTTTGTTTGAAAGAGGGTATTTGTCCCATTTTAATTTGAAAAAAATATTCCACCTCTAAGGGTGGCAAACTAGGGGATAAATCCGTTTTCGCGCAGTTTCTGTTTTTTATCAAATGAAATTACAGGCACATGGGACTAGTCAACTTATGTTTTATATTTAAAAAAAAAACAAGTGCGCATTTGACCTCCATCTCACCTGATGGAAAGTGACGATGAAGTCGAGGACGTAGCATACACACTTAAATAATGCCTATTCAGTCTCGCCTTGAAAAGGTCCAAGTTATAGCGTTCGGGCAACAAGTGTGCAGGCAGGGAATTCCACTCTCGAGCCGCTCGCCATACAAATGTGGAAGCGAAACGCTTTGTGCGAATCCGGGGAATATCCACAACATAGAGGTGGAACCCCAGCCCACGTCTAGTCCCCCGATGATGAAAAGGGGAAGGCGGAATCTAATTATGCAATTCCATCGCACACTCTCCGTAATATATCCTTTAGAATACCGATAAGCTGGCAACTCTACGGCGGTGTTCAAGGCTTTGCAGCTTCGCCTTTACTAGTTCCGAGTCACCTATAAGCCTCTTAGCACGCTTGTCTATTGAATCTAAGGTGGCTAGTTGGTATTTAGCAGAGCCATCCCATAAGCGGTAGCAGTACTCCATACACGACCGGACTTGTGCTTGGTACAGCTGAAGCAACTGTCCCGGTGTGAAGTATCGCCTCAACTTGGAAATGATGCCAAGCTTCTTGGCTGCATTTTGGCCATGGATTCAATGTAACTGCCGAAGTTCAGATTGGACGACAGGTACATTCCAAGTAGGTGAAAACGGTCAGCTATCGGTATGGATATATCACGAAAAGTCGGAGTCAAGTGAAAGGGACTCCGATTAGTGGAATAAAGACACGCCTGCGTTTTGGTAGCATTAAACATTGACTAGATTGGCATCGCCCCAATCGGAGACTGCATTAAGTGTCAAATTCAAACGACTACCCATGGACTCTCGACAAGACTGGATTTCTTCTCCACTGACCCTTGCATTGGTCAAGTACCTGTCCACAACTGTGCTGTCATCAGCATACCCAAAGGTACCTGGAATCAACATGTCGTTTATATGCAGCAGAAAGAGCCCTGAGGACTCCGTCATCTATCGCCCTATGTTCGGAAGAGTAGACTTCTAAGACCACTCGAATCGAACGTTCACTCAAGAAATCCGAAATCCAATTGCAAAGGCCAGTGGGAAGCCCATAAGAGGAAAGCTTGCTTAAAAGGCTTGCTTGCCAGACCCTGTCAAAGGCCTTAGAAATGTCTAAAAACACTACAACGGCTCGCCATGCTCTTCTATAGCCTCGCTCCGTAAGTGAGAGGCATACACAAGAAGATCCCCAGTAGATCGCCCGCTTCGGAATCCATACTGGCGATCATTGAGGAGATCGTTGTCTTCAAGGTACGACAGGAGACGGTGGTTATGTACACGTTCCATAGTCTTGCAGAGTATGGAAGTGACTGAGATAGATCTATCGTTGATAGGGTCAGCTCGGCTTCCTTTTTTAGGCACTGGTTGCACATTTGCAAGCTTCCACGACCTGGGAACTAGAGCAGTTTCAAGCGAGAGACGATACAGGCGTGTGAGTTACAGTTACGCAGAACTATTGCCGGAATTCCATCTGGCCCGCTAGCTTTATGCACGTCTAAACTTCGCAAAGTTCTGAGTAGCTCTTTTTGGCGTATCCGAACTGGCGCCATAGGCATCCAGTCTGAGGTATAGAAGATGGTAGGTATCCTGCGGCATCCAGACGCGAACTCTCTGCAAAGAGTGAGGCGAAGAGATTTGCCTTCTTTCCTTTATTCCGCAGTATGGGCCAGCGAGCCGTCTGGCCTCAGCAGAGAAGGTAATGTGTGGCTACTAAAGTTTTTTTCGACCGCTTTGGCCAGGGACCAAAAGGACTTGCTGCCTGCTGGAAAAGAGGCAAGCTTGGCCCCTATGCGGCGCACATGACGCGTGCGTAACACACTTTTGCTTTTCTTGGCGGCTTTATTAAAGGCTCTCTTCAGATTCCGAGTATTCGGAGCTCTGCGTAGTCAAGCATCTGCCCAAGCTTGGTACGCAGACTGTTTTGTGCTTCAGCACGACTACAGTCAGCGTTAAACCATGTCTCAGGGAATTTAAAGCTCTGAGGGGCACTGCAACTGTTATGAACAGGCGTGTCGCTTACCACCAGGTGCACTACTTGTTTATCCCGTCGACATGTCACGTATCGTCCGCCGGTTTATAAACCTGCATCCCGCACACCGGCTGACTGTACTGACGCTGGTTAATACCATCTCTGCTATTAAAAAAAATTAAATTCATTTGTTAGTCAATGGAAAAGGCGACAATAAATAAATAACCCATACTCATAGCCCCGCATTAGAGAAACCCTGTATCGCGGGTGCCATGGACACACACATAATTTGACAACCACAAATTACACCCAAACAATATGTAGGTCATACAAATATTTCTCCCGACTCGGGAATCGAACCCGGGCTCTCTGCGTGACAGTCCAGCATGGTAACCGTTCGATCATAAAGGCAGTTAATAAGTTACAATATACAATAGATACCCGAAACATTATAATAATATTCGTTCATTTCTCCCAAAGCTACTAACTAACTAGAACATGGCTTACATGTTAATATGACATGTATATATAATATAACATAATAATATGTAAAGGACAGGAACCTAAACTAAGAGAGCTGTATCGTAAAACTCTTAGAATTATAACCGTCATGTTTAGAAATTTTTAACAGCACCAATCTCTCAATGCGATTTTATTCAACTATCTCTTTTTTCAAACTGTCTCCGTAGCTGAACGGTTACCATGCTGGTCTGTCATGCAAAGGTCCCGGGTTTGATTCGAGTGGGAGAAATATTTGTATGGTTTACATTTATTATTCTCGTGAGTTTGTATGTAATTTGTGGTTCTCTATGTGTGTGTCTATGGCAACCGAGACATGGCTATGAGTGTATCCGTTGTATTATACTACGGTATTAGTTGGCCTTCGTTTATTACGCGTTAAAATAACACTTAAACGCTCACTCTCAAGAAACCATTGTCGCTTATTCTCACCAATAAAGCCACACCCAAATCCCCGGGCAATTTTTTCGACTGACACCGAGGGGTTGGGCTTGTTATCACGGACCATCCGTAACAACTTTGTTCTTATGCTAATCTGTACATTTTCCGTATTTTATGTGACATCCATCAAACGAAATTGACTATTACTAGATTGGTATCATTTAATTTAAAATTTTGTCCCCAGTTGGTACCAGCCCATAACTTTGTTTATGTGCAATGAAAAGCGACTAACAAAGGATAAAATCAGAATACTGACTGCTGCTTCTCTTCTACTGAAGCGTTACAGCCATTATGAACCCGAAATCCTCCAAAAACACCCCTCAATTAATTTTTTTACAGGTCTATATTCTGTAGGTTATAAACAGCTGACGCTTTGGGGTGGATTCAATAGCTTCGGTGCCTAAGTTTGTAATAATAATCCAGTGCAATAACCCATAATCGTTATATAGTATTAAAGAGGGAGGCAGTTTAGGTGAAAAAAAAACGTTCAAATTGTTCCGTGTTATTGAGAATTTGTAGAAATATTTAAAAGTAATATTTGTTATAAAGAGTGATTGTTGGGTGTGGCAGAAAATAAGGAGACTGCTTTAGACATTAAAGCGGCCGAGGCCGTGTACTTTTTTAAAGATAAATATTGAAAAAGTTAATTTAGTTGGGACTTTGTTGAGCAGTATTTTCGTTTATAAATATATAACTAAAGATTATGTATATATAAAAATAATCAGATTAATAGGAATGAGATCCATTCAGTATTTTTATTTAATTTTCAAATCGTGTTTTCTTAATCCCATAATTTTGAGTTACGACAGTATTTGGTTTCACGTGCGAATGAAAGTCATAAAAACAATACAATACATAAAAACAAAATACATATGTCTACGTAAAATTTTACAACTCTTCAGTTTATGCATAAAATAATCATCGATATAGAATCTTTTTATACCACTGAAAAATTTACATTTTGCAGATGTGACCTTATTACGTCAAGGGTTCGATATCTGTTACCACTTAATACCTAGTACAAAACGTATTGCTACAGCTGTATCAATGTCAATAGTAATTCGTGTCACCAAGTAATGAATAGTCATTGAATGTATTCAAGCTTCAATCGGCTTCATTCAGCCAATCATGATCGACGCCGGATACTAGCAGGCGTTTCGCACAAATTATTATCGTTCCCTTCACAACGAGTAGTTACAAAATTGGGTGCTTTTTTAGCGAAATAGATGCAATTTACTTTAGGTTTTTTTGCATGTAATGGTAAAGGGCAATATAATGGGGGTTTATTATATTCTGTGTTTGACTATCTGGCGACATTTTATTGGTAATAGAATAGAATAGAAATCTTTTATTACTAAGCCACTACAAAAATATACACAGTAATAAAATGAAAATTAAATAAAAATAACTGGAAAAAAAGGAATAAAAATAAAACCATACACAACAACAAAGCGAACATGAAATATTTAACACAATTAGATTAAGTGTCATGTGCGCGGCTGTGGCGTATGTAACAGGATCCCACTCAGCTATTGTCACCACCGAGAAAAGGCTGTGACGCTGATTTTCAATGGGCCCTAAAACCGAGTGAGTACCGGACGTGTGTGTCGCGAATATACGAGTAAACTTAAATAAATTACATAAATATTTCTATAATGTAGTGTGTTGTGTTCAGTTATATGTATAGAATACTTAAATCATTGACTTACAAATAAATGGACGACGGATCTAATACAAAAACCACGAAAAATATGTCCCAAGTCAACCTATTTAAACGTAGTGACATGTAAACGAATATGAAAAAGCTAAAACGTTGAATTTAAATTGTAATGTCGTCGCAGTACTGTCTAATTTTGCTTGCGTCAGTCGAACAAACGAAGACTAAAGCGTGAATGACGCTCTGTACACGATTTTAACGCCCTATAAGTTCGGACACTTTTTAGCGCGGACCCG
>NW_020653900.1:15033491-15037587 GCF_003589595.1 Hyposmocoma kahamanoa
ACGGCGGCCATGGGGCCTGTAAAGGACCGGAAACGTTGGTTTCTTTAAAAAAAACAAATATACACGATGTAGATCAATCGCGAAAACCTAAGAACTCTATATTAATGTTAAATATTACAAATAATTTAATTTGTTGCAAGATAATAAAATAAAAATAACTAAAATACGATGACGCCCAAAAATAATAAATCACAATTTCGTGGTAAGGAATTTCCTCTACACTGTAGAACTCATTATCAAATAAAAGGTCCTTTCATTCTGGTATAAAACATTTCGTCGTTTGTTTGCTTCTTATAGAAATGTGGGACGTTGAAATAGAATTATATATATAATGTTACATACAAATACGTAATGAATAAAAAATCATTTATTTCTCAGGTCAATTTTGTTCTTAAAACAAGGTTTAGAACTAAACCTTCGATTTCACTCACTACCTTAAAAACTATCTTACAACAAATGAAAGAATCACCAGTTTAAACTTTACTTATTACCTACGATTTTGAACTACATTCTTAAGCTTTTTAACTGAATAATAATCATTTATCAACTAAATCATAGTCACTTATAAAATCAATAATAGTTAATGTAAAACAAAAAAATACTATTAAAATACAACAATGTCTTCCACAAAAACAAAAACATTTTTTTCCGAGATCACCAAGAACTATTCTGTATGAAACCAAGCAATATAGTGACAATGGTCTTTCCTTAGTATATGCCGTAATTCTGAGGAAACCATCCCTTACTGAGATTTATTTACGATCCAACTATAAACTATATTAGCAAATGTCTCAGGCTAATCTGCGAAACTGCAAAAAAAGTGAGAACATCCCTAAATATTGAGATAAAAAAAACCATACGGATTATACTTACAGTTACCCCTGGATTTCACTAGAACAGTATCGAGCTATCGCACTATAGCACTGCACTAATTCACGGGTGGCACATATTTCTCTGGTTTCGCGAAGTTAGCGGTTGCCGCACGCCCCGTCCGCTCGGGCTCACCGCGCCAAAACTACTGACAGCCGGGAGAGTAGTGTTGCCCGCTACACCGAGAATTTTCCCGCGGAAAAATCCCGGGAAATTCTCGCCAACACAACCCCTATACTATTTAATACAAACAAATTATTAGTTCATGAATTTATATCGTATTGAGTCAATTATTGCATCCAAATTAATTTTGTGCCGAATCACTTTTAACCTTCTTTCATATGAAAAGTTGTAATATGTTTATAAAATTGTAAAAAGAAACTGAAGACAAAATAAAAAAATAATAATTTCAAAGTTCAGGCTCAGAAAGTCAATCACTGAAATTGAAATTTATCAATAATAAAACATAATAATAAAACAAAGTTTATAAAATAATGTATCTAGAGCTAGGAAGGCTCATACATTATTCTTTATTTATATTTGAAATCCTACATGACTCAATTATTATACAATAAAACACCAATTTTATTACTAAGTGATAAGGTTTGTAACTCCTGATTTTCTATACCAATTTCGCCTGGAAAATATTACTAATTAGCATAAGGACGTTTGTTGTATACTAACTTATTCAAATACATGCAGTATTACTATTCCGTGTTGGTGTAATTTGCGCGTTTCATTTATTTATTTATTCCTTCTTTCAGTCATTCATTGAACGAACAAGATATGAACCTAAAGAGCTAATATTTATTACACATTATATAATAAGGAAATTCATTACAAAGACGCCCTTTCTCCCCAATCATTGCTAAATAAAGCCGCGCTGGAAAAAAATACATAAAACAATCTCAGAATTATTTCATTTATCATTCCCAGCAAAGAAAATTCACAACAAACATCTCTTTGCTCCCGGATCGTTACAAAATATCCCCGTGCTGGCATCCCGGTCCGGAGAAAATGGCGGGAAATGGCGCCTGCGTGAACCTTCCCGTCCAGACGCGGCCGCGAAAACTTGCCCCAATCGAAGTGACGAATTACACCGAATTAATGCATCTCAAGTAATTAAGTTCGCAACTTTATGTTCACGAGCCCCAAAAAATGGAGTTTCTTTAACATTGTCGATTTGAATAAAAAAAACCGTTTTTGTTTTACGTTTAGAAACCATCTTGAAGAAGTTTAAAGACTATATACATACATACATACGCTCACGCCCTAGTCCCACAGGAGGGGTAGGCAGAGTCCACGGAACGCTACCTTACTCTATTCTTTATACAACTTTCTAGCCTCACATACATCGACTACACTTTTCATACAACTTTAACATTACTAAGGGTGCTGGAGAAATTACAGGCACATGGGACTTGCCAAGTTACGTCTCCGGGTGAAGGGCTCAGTGGCAGTGCCCCTCAGATCTTTGTAATTTAAAGCTCCGAGTGACACTGCAACTGTTATGGACAGGCGTGTAGCTGGTAAGCTACACGCCTAAAAGTGACGCGACGAACAAGTCATGCGCCTTGATGGTAAAAAAAAAGAAAGATCCTTTATTCTCGACACTTCGAATCCCAGCCTTTTTGAGGACATCACTGATCTGGTCAATGTTAATCCTTCTGGGAAAAACACTTCCATCTACATTCGCATCACAAATTTTTTTGTTGATCTTTCTTACACCCATCCGCTCTACATGCCCAAACCACCTCAACATTCGTTTCTCAATTCTAGTCACCACATCATCTCTCAAGCCACACCTTTCACATATTACTGTATTCTTATATACACTCTGTCATTCAACTTTGTTCCACAAATTTTACTATAGTTTTAAATCTCGTAAATGGCAAATTTTTAATAACACCCGGAACACTTATAGAAGCGTATACATCGTCCCTTGAATGAATTTGTTATTTTGCGAAGACGACTTTCAAGAGAAATTTTTATTCCTCGTATTAATTCTTTGTTGTTTGTTGTTACTCTCACTGCTCATTTGTAAGGCAGATTCCCCTGAGAAGAATGAGTAGGAAACTCTAGGGGTTGCTCTTTGTAAGCAGACATTTATACGCATTCATCATTTACAGTATCTATTTCTAATAGCATAGAAAGAAACAACCAGAAAAGCTAATTTCCACTTATTGTGTCATATTTTTTTTAGTATTGTAGCTTTAAACCTCGTATAACAACTGGAATCTTATTATAGAAGCGTATACCGGGTGGAAATTTGTAATGCCACCTGGAGAGAAAGTACTCTAAATACTGGAGATAAAAATTTTTACTTAAAGGAAACATTCCTTTATTTTTTAAAAGAAATAAAACTGCATTCATAGATTTTCGAAAATTTCTAGCAACACGCCGGAATCGAATCCGCTTTAATCTGAAAAAATGCACCCTGCACTTTTATTGCATCGATCGATAGGGTTAATTATAAGAATAAAATCTCTCTCACAAAATTGGTTAATTAAATGAAAAAAAAACCATGAAATCTTAACATATTTTAATAAAACGAAAAAAATGGTAATCTAACTAATTAGTTGCTCGAAATGAGCTCCATTTTCTTGGTTACACAAATTTAATCTTTTAACCCATGACTTACAATTATATGGACGTCGGGTCCGCGCTAAAAAGTGTCCGAACTTATAGGGCGTTAAAATCGTATACAGAGCGTCATTCACGCCCTAGTCTTCGTTTGTTCGACTGACAGCGAAGCAAGCAAAATTAGACAGTACTGCGATGACATTACAATTTAAATTCAACGTTTTAGCCTTTTCATATTCCTGGACATGTTTAAATAGATTGACTTGGGACATTTTTTTCGTGGTTTTTGTATTAGACCCGTCGTCCATTTATTTGTAAGTCAATGT
Organism: Hyposmocoma kahamanoa; assembly: GCF_003589595.1. Lineage (NCBI taxonomy): Eukaryota > Metazoa > Arthropoda > Insecta > Lepidoptera > Cosmopterigidae > Hyposmocoma > Hyposmocoma kahamanoa. Next base: position 15,037,271 of record NW_020653900.1, read on the forward strand.
TTTAACCAATCCATTTTCAAATAAAACATTCCATATTTAAATTACCTCATGCCACTGACCAAAGAGTCTGCATTACAAACATGTGCAAATTGCAATCTTCTTATCTAAATAGTACTTCGTCATTTTAATGGATAAATGACGTCAACGATAATTAACAAGTAATCTGATGGACCTTTGAGTAAAAGTGCTTTAACTTGACCCATTGAATTTATAACTCCAGATTTCATGGTTTGTAAGGGAGATTTCATCCTCATAATTGACCCTATCCATTGATTTAATAAAAGTGCAGGGTGCAATTTTTAAAGATTTTAGCGGGT
>NW_020653901.1:0-11719 GCF_003589595.1 Hyposmocoma kahamanoa
TGCCTCCGAAATAAACATATTTTGACTTTGACTTTGACTTTGACTTTCCAAAAACAATCTTATTTCAATGTAAGCATAAAGTACGCTGATTGTAATAATACTCATTTTCGTACCATGACAAACCTATCAACCAAGTAATGTATTATTGCTAAAGTGACTGAAAGAACGAATGATTTTGTCTATACCTTACTAAAAGTAGGAAAGAAATAACGCTATATGAACTGTATAATTCCATCTCTTTCTTTTTTTATGTTCCGAATTGTGTTGTCGTAGTATAATGTTATAGTACTTAATATTAATTACATTCAGAGAATTTAGAACTGCCTATAATGAAAAGTATGTAATAATGAAATCTATTAAAATTACGTTGTTTTCAATTATTATTTCGCATTTTCATGAAGAAAAATAAATAAAACAAGCTAAGTCTTGATAGTCACGTTGTGAATTCGGAACCATAGCCTAGTGTCAACTGTTAATTTCACCAAGGAGCATATAGATGGCGCTGTCATAATTTTACGAAATAAATATCGCGTATTTTTATTTTACGAGATATTATTTCCTATGTACTAAATAAACAAAATATTGAAGAGATATATGTAAATAAATAAGTTTAACTTAACTATTAATCATTACAAATCAATATTAAGACAATAAAACTGAAAATAATATTGTTTCCATTGCATCCGAGTAACTATTTTAAGATTGCTAAATTTGACATAAGAGCAATATTACTTTAATATCAAAGTCGCGTCATAGTACGAACTGAGTGAATGAATAGTCACAAAGCTGCTAATAAAACATCATAGTTTTAACATTACAAATAAGCTTACTTTAATCGCTCTATGGTACGAAAAGTCAATACAAGGTTAAAGTAATATTGTTTTAAGAGGTTGTGGTAGGCCTCCAGTTACGCTGAACACAGGCCAGTTTGAACTCATTCCTGACGCTAATTAGCTATAGTAGTATAATGTTTACCTTTCAAATACCTGTTAATACTGTTTGTAGTTAAAATTCACGAACGGGTGTTGATGTGATCGGGTTTATCTAAATTTTCATATCGTCTCCACATTTTAAAGTAAAGTGATTCCAAACCCCTCGCATAGTGAGTACAGTCAAACAAAGTACTGGTCAGTCTGGCCTTGGAAACCTTAGCTCGGACATACTGGAGACTGAAAAATAATTAATATGAAATATAAATTTCATCATTCATAACCATAAAAAGCAAACTTTATGAAATTAACCTATTTTTCCGGATTTAAATCGCGTATATTTGTTTTTTCAAACAAACCGACGTTTCGGGCCCTTTACAGGTCTCATGGTCATTTCCTATGTGTAACAATCGCGAAAACCTAAGAACTCGATAAGCAAACTTTATATTCAAAAAATCAATAGATTGCTGCAGTGAGACTTGTTACATCAATCTGTGTACATCCCACTGCTGAGGACGGCTCTCTTAAGACGCTTGCATAATTTGCAAACGTACTATCTTAAAATGAATACGTTACATACCTAGAATATATAGTATAACACATATTCTTGGCATTTACTTCTTATAATAAAATAATTATAAATAAACTTGCTATTTCATATCGGTTCCCAACTTGACCGCAATGTCTTCATACTCCTGTGTATTCCTGGCTATAAGTTCAGGACAGCACAATGTATTCAACTGCGATGCAGCGACTCTGTAAAATACGAGCAAAGCTTTTAAAGTATTCGAAATTATATGAACATAAATATTTAACATAAATACTGAGAAGGATAGAAGGCGCCCATGTGTTCAAGTTTAAGTAGATGCCGGTTTTAAGTATTTTGGAGGAATGACAAACATAATTTGTACCGTTTACCTCGAGGCTAGGGTGTCTCCAGGTAAGGTGACTACAGGTGTTCCAGCCCACAACACATCCATTGCAGTTGTGTGACCGTTACACAGGGGCGTGTCGAGGCAGACATCAGCTAACTGCCCCCGACGCACATGCTCTTCCTTGCAAGCAATTTTTGAAAATACAACTCGATCAGCGGGCAACCCTGAAGTTTTAAGGAAATATCCATTTTCTAGTGGTTTGTATAAAATACATACACCAATGAACATAGTAGTACTAACCTAAATTCTGTACATATTTCCGTACATTTGGCTCTCCAGCAGCCGGAAAACTTAACAACCAAAGTACACTGTTTGGTACCAATTTTAGTATTCTCACCCACATTTCTAATACCTTGGGGTCTGTTTTGTACAACTGGTTGAAATTGCAGTAAACTACGGCGTCGATTGGAAGACCATACTGTTTTCTTGAAGTAAATACAATATTGTCTAAAACTTCTTCACCGGATGCAACTTTCTTATTGGTATAGTTTATCGATATACCATTGCTAATAGTTACTCCGTTAAAGTAAACCTAAAAAATACAAAACATTTTAATTATTTGAACAAGACCTGAAATTAAATGAAGTAACAAAATAAATAACGTACCTGCACTTGCCTGGGATTTATTGTCGATTCAATTACGTAATTCGGAATGTTAATTTCTCTAACATTAACTTCTATTGGTTCAAAACAACCGTACGTTATTATCTCTTTTCTTTCAAGTACACAAAATTTTTCAGACATATTAAAATCTTCGGATGAATTAATTAAAGCTACGTTTTCATTCAAATTATTTTCTTTAACTTTGACGTTATATCGTTCCTTCAGATGTGGAAACATTTGCCTATGATCTCCGACAAAATATGTATGTGGCATATATGCAAACTTTTCACTAAAATCAGACGCCGACGATAGCGGAGAGGAGATTTCATCAGTTATTACATAATCCATATAACTTGCACCACTGGTCCCCGGATAGCCCAACCACATAACTTGTATCGGTGCAGGTCTTAAAGCGAAGATTTCATTTCTTGCTCCTTTTGTATATCCATTCATATTTATTAGAATATGTATTCCATCGTTATTAATTTTTCTAGCAGCTTCTATATTACACGTTACATTGGACAAATCAACAAAATGTTCAGATTCATTCACCATTTTACTACGGAATGTTGTACCATCGTCAGGATTCAAAGCATAGCAGAAGATTTCCAGTTCACATTGATTGTGCAAACCTGGTATAGACTGCATTAAATGTGATGTAGGGTGATTACCAAAGTCGCTACTGACATAACCCACCCGTAAACGTCCTCGCAACTTTCTTTCATATTGAAAAGTAATTTTATCGCACATACTTACTTTTTCAGAGTATAAATTGGCATGCCGCGCGGCAATTTCCTTTCTAGCTTCGTTAGATAATGGATATAAGATGGAATGATGAGGATGAACGGACGATAATTTTTCACTATTTAATTGTTTGTCAACGATCAAGACAACATTTTGAATACGTTCCTCGTAATCGTCCCAATCACACACTATTTGTAGACAATGAGTCAGGTTACAGTAAGCATCCGGGAAGTCAGGTTTAAGCTTCAATGCTGTCTTATAAGAGTCAATAGCTTCGGAAATGTTGCCCATATCTTTGTGAATGCTTGCCAAATTGCTATGTGCATCTGCAAATGACGGGTTTATTTCTATTGCTTTTGTAAAGCAAATAACAGCGCCGGATATATCCTGCATTTCTCTAAGAGTGTTTCCCATATTGCTGTATGCGTCCGCAAAGTTTGGTTGCATATTTATGGCTAGCTTATAATGCATTAACGCTTCGTGGAGTTTCCCTGAAATTGTGACGAATTTTTTTGAAATGAAACTATTTCTTGGTATAAAAATCGCATAAATTTGTTTTTTTTTTTTTCAAACAAACCACCGTTTAGGGTCCTTTACAGGTCGCATGTTCAAGGCAGTTTTTTTTGTTACGAGCGTTTTACATAAAACCAGTACGTCGATTTGTTTGAAAAAACAAATACATATATCGTGTAACTTAATCGTGAATACCTAAGTACGAAAGATTTTTATTTACAGAAATAAAACTTGGCTTCAGAGCTCTTCCAAAAGGATGTCCAGGGTTGATATAATAACAACTATAATAATGTACTGTTTCATAGCCCCGCACTAGAGAAACCCTGTGCGGTGCCATGGACACACACAAAGACAACCACAAATTACACCCAAACTCACGAGAGAAATATATGTGGGCCATACAAATTTCTTCCGGCCTGGGAATCGAACCCAGGACCTCTGCGTGGCAGTTCAGCGTGGTAACTGTTCAGCCACTGAGGCAATCATATATTATGTATATTTGGATTGTATAGTATTCACAGGTTAAAAGAAACGGTACTATAACAAAACTGTGCCAGGTAATTGCATAAGCATGTTAATAACATTAGCGCAAGTTAGTTACCATTTACGAACTCTCTAATTGTACAATCAAGTAAAAAAAAATTGCAGGTATTCAAGAGATTTTTAAGGCAAATTTAAATCAATATAAAAGAATAGGTACAATCATAGTAAATATTATTAGGTTTATCTTGCTGAGTTTCTTCGCAGGTGTTTTATTTCAAAGGAAATTTTAAAATATATACATGATGTGCGACTTTTTTCGTGGACTGTACTGATTAAATAAAGAATATGAAATTAAAACCATTATCCTCACTTATTTGCAGAAACTAACAGAACATACCAACGCAGCTATTTATATTGATTTTTATTTTGTACACGAATTTATGAATGCGGAAACGATTTAAAACACGTAATTTGATTTACAACCTTCATAATGTTAATTACTCGCAAGTACTTATTGGAGCTAATTAAATAGCTGGGAAAAAAGAAAATATAATTAACACACGCAATATGCCACATTTTCGCTAGAGCAGATATGAACTTTATAATTACAAACATTTAATTATATCAACGTGATGTACAAACCTTGTTGCTGTAAAAGTGATGCTAAATTACTATGAGTGGCTGCAAAGTTAGGGAATACTTCCAGTGCTCTCGTGTACAATACGGTAGCTTCTTCAATTTTTCCTTGTTCCCTTTTGACATTGCCCAGGTTGTTGAGAGTGTCAACGTGGAGGGGACATAAACGTAAAGCTTTGTTATAGCACTCCTCCGCCTCGGAAACTAGTCCCTTTTCTTTGAGAGCATTAGCAAGATTGCAATAGGCATCTGGAAAATTGGGCTGGATCTCTATAGCCCTCTTGTACGTCTCTATCGCTAAATCTATTAGGCCTTGTTTGTAATAGGTGCATGCCAGGTTTCCCTGGGCTAGACCGCTGTTCGGTGTTATTTTCAATGAGTGAAGGTAAACTGCTACCGCTCTGAAATAAAATAATAAACCCTCTTTAAATTACGCAGGTCTAAGAAAGGCGGTTATAAAAATATCGTATAATTTAAGGTTTCCGGTTATAAATTTCATATCATTGTATTATAAAAATGGATAAGTATAATAATTATGTGACACTGATTATTTTAGAGAGAATTAATAATTTATTGCATTCGTTTTATAGTATTCGAAAAGCCCATAACGTGTAACGTACTATTTGCCCAAGTAGGTCTCAGGCAAGTAGGACCAGCCTGAAGATCGTTTCACTTACTATTCGAATGAGATACATAGCAATGGAAAATAATACAAATACCTGCATAAATAGATTTTTTTAATAATATCTGCCAAGAGAAACATTTGGAAAAATGCATTTAAGAAAACGATGTACAGTTAAGATTTAAATTCAACTCCATTGCGCATACAATGAGGTCGGTCCAAAGGGTAAGTCCCAATCTTCTCTTGTAGAAAATCTATGCTTTGCGTTATGTATAGTGTCATGTATCACACATATTTATCAGTTACATTTTTTTTATTAACGTGGAGCGTACTTAAAACAGTAAACAAATACAAAGGAGAAGTAATTAAATGTAATAATATGTGAATAGATACTAGATAAATAAATAAATAATTACTATAAAGTTCCAAGATTTTGAATCTTGTATCTAATACAAAATTAAATAACTTATAAGTGAAAACTCCTTAAACTAACCTTTTAATTTTGTTTTTGAACCAGGTGATACAGCCGTCGGAGAAGTCCGCGGCCTGTGCCGTGAGACGCGGAGAAGCGATGTTGATGACCGTGTACACGACGATGCATTGGTAATCCATAACACGTACATGTCCTAAGCGCGCGCAAGGTTGAACTGACGGCACAGACGCGGGAGCCACGGACGAGTCAACGCCTAACGAGTCGCGTCACCGCGAGTGACGCGCCCGCGCACATTGCCAACTTCCCTGGACAGGCGACGCTGCGTCGACGCAAGCACCGACCTTCACGTACTCGCGCGCCCTCATGTGCTCAAACCACACGCATATTTTACACAATCTATTAACACGAGTTCATACGCGTAAAGTCACCTCGCCGTTATATTTACAACATCAAAAGTCACACTTACCGTAAAATACGTCAATCGAAACTCTGGATTACTTCACCAGGCTATATATCAGTACCCCAATAAATTGAGGGTAATAAAATTGAGCAACTGTAAACTGATTTAAGATTTCTAATTAAAATACCTCGTTTTAAAGCTCGACGCCTTTGTAGTCTCCATACGAACAGCTGTTACGTTGAAAGTCAGCTGTTTCTAGCGTACCTACGTTATTTGTCTACTTTATTGTTTACTTTGTGGAGTAAAAATGTCGCGCTCGAAACAAAGCGATAACCGTCGGAAGGCGGTGATGTGAAAAATTGCAATGCGTATGGTATTGAAGAACCGCGAGATAAAACTTTTTAAATTATCATAAAATGTTTATACGTGTGGCAATAAAAGCGTACATGTGCGGCGGTACAGTAATATCGATTTGCGTGGGCGGGCGGCGGCAAGAGACGGCGGCGGCGGTGGCGTGGTGACGCGGCGGGCGCTCGGCGCGACTGTGCCTGCTGGGCTTTCCCGCTGGAAGCTGGAACTTCAATATTGAACCATTAGAACAATTTTCTACTCACACTCTTTCGCTATTCATTGTGCGTCTATTTTTAACTGATTTTGGTAAAATGATTACTTTTCTTGTTTGAAACGAAATCAGCTGCAGTTATTATAAGTTAATTTGAAACTTTTCGTGTATGCTGTAAACTCTACTAGTGTAAATGTATCTTGCTTTCAATTATTTGATTATCCATGCAATTGTTGCCAATAATTTTATAATTTTGAAATAAGTTTTTAATTTTTCTTCTAAATACTTGCTTACGAAAATAACTATTTCACACGAGCGCTAACTTTACGAACGGTGCCGAAATATGCACACGAATTGGTTGTATCACTCGTCGTGTATACTCCATCCATATTTAATTATCAACAATGAAATACGTTGCGTACATTACGCAAATATTTTATATTAATAGTTCCCATTTTGCTGTGGAACGTTACAATATCTCATGAAACAGGATCCAGCCTTCTTGACAAGTGACAAAGGTTGTGTGGTCCACCCCTGATACTGCGTTGTTCTACTGACCTATTTTCTTGAGTTAAATTAATATAAATGTTATCGTGATGCCATAGTAGAATGGTATACAAATAGCGCATTTTACGTAATTTAATAGTGTTTTTAGCATTTCAAGTTTCTTTTTCTATATTTAAATTACATAAATAAAGTCTAAGAAAATTATATAATCAAGAAGTGGGAATTACTTATGCGTACCACATTTAGTGACGTAATAATATTCTCGTTTGTGCTTTGAATTATAGTACACGATCTGTATTCTAGTTTAGTTCATTTTCACACCGAATCCTCTTTGTCTTTGATCCAAACGGCTTCTAATTTGGTAAGTACCTTTTACTACATTTTTATGATCGCTATATTTACAGCGGTTGTTACGAGTCCACGAGTCATTACTTTTATTGTTTCATTCATGACACAGTACTATGAACCGCATGTTTTACTGGGACAAATTAGTCCCAAAAACTTTGCAATCAACAACGAAATCAAAGGTCAATTGAACGTTTACCGCCTAAATAAATTACCTTCCGAATTCCACATGTCATCTAGCATCGTATGTCGGTCACTTGCCAAATTTTATACGATTTTGACAGATACGCAAGTAGTTATAATTAAATTCAAGAAGCATTGCCAAGGACTTGAGTTTAATATACGTGTGTCAAATACAGGCTGATTCAAATAGTTGTACACAAATTACAAGCATATGCGACTTGTCAACTTACGTCTCCGGACGCGTTTGCAGTGACCCTCAGATCTTTTTCGATTTGAAGCTCATACTTACTACCATATGTACGATTTGTTCGTCCCGTCACTTGATATCATAAAAAAACGTAACTTTCGAAATAAATTATTTGTAGAATAAAGACATAAGCAATTATTTAACGCGTCCATTTTCGTTATCCTAAAAAAACGTATGTCCAACTTTATACAATTTTGATCAGATATCAATTATATGTACGCTAAAGCGCACATCACTTTGAACTTTGGATCTTCCGTATTGCACGCGGTGTAGAGTTGAATTTAAAACTTCAGTGCCTAATTCGACCGACAACGTCTCGACGTGTTCTTGACCCTGTGTAGTAATAATGTGTAATGTAATAATAATGCAAGGACTTAATGTAAGTTGCAAGGTTCATTAATGGCATGTGTTACAATAAGTTTTATTCCGCTTTGAGAACCCTCTAAATAAACCTCTAAGAAATAAAGGTACGTCATTAATAACCGGATATAATAATTGACAAAGATCTGAAAAATTTTGACAGTGACTTTTTGGCAAAAGTTAGTTTTGGCAAAATTGATTTGTGACACAACATCGCATATTTACTTTATTAATCGTATAGTGGTAGACATCCAAGTTAGCCATCCTGTTATTAATATTTCATGCTAGGCACACACGTGTCCACTTTTGTAGACGTAGGCCTCGACTCTGTTGCATCATTTGGTTAAAAAAATTAATATTTGAAATGTTGGCAATTTGCCTAAACCTTAGCGGTACTCCGTCTCCCGCAGCTGAAGATTTAAGATCAAACGAGGATCAAATAATATCTGTGCTACGTTTTTCCTCAAAATATACCTTTTCTTTTGTTGGATTCGTTCCAAAGATTGTTTGTTTAATATTGTTATTCCATCGATACGCTCTTTAGTACTAAATTACCAAAAGAATAGTTAAATCATTTCTATTTTAGCTTGCAGCTTTATCCGTAAGTTTATGTTTGGTTTATAACATCTTGTTTTATGTCGGACAGCCATGTTGACGTAAGAGCGATATGTAATTGTGAGCAAAGATAATACACGAAGCGTCTTAAAATCAATGTCCCGCATGACATCAGGGTATATTTTTAACTACCATTCTTCTCTTAATGGATAAGCTACTATTTAGTAGCAGTAGAGCTCCTTATGAAAGAGTTCGTCCAGGGAAGTACTGCCACCTTGCCTATTTCTGCGGCCAAGCAGTAATGTCAGCATTACTGTGTTCCGATTTTGAGGGGTAAGGGTGCTGGTGAAATTACAGGCACATGGGACTTGTCAACTTATGTCTCAGGGTGACCGGCGCAGTGGCAGTGCCCCTCAGATCTTTGCGATTTAAAGCTCTGAGTGCCACGTACAATTACAAGTACAAGTACAGGTCGTACGCCTGTTAGTAGCTTACCAACAGGTGCACGACTTGTTCGTCCCGTCATTTGACATTATTAAAAAAAAGCAAATAGTCGGTAAATTAAAAGGTCACAATGGATATTCGCTCAGCTATATTTATTTAAACTTATATAATATAATCATATTTCTTAATGCATAAAGTAAATATGTTGTACTGTATGCTCTAAGACTAATTAATAAGTAAACGTTTTAATATATTCTAATTGTACCTACAAATTTGTAAACTTTGAAATTCATTATCAATTTTATTGTGTTTTACATTTTAAGTACAATAAGCAATAATTTTCGAATTTATAGTTTTTAAAAGTTACGTGTTACATTTATAAGAATAGATATAAATCGAGTTCTTAGTATATCGCGATTGCTACACATTGGAAATGAATCAAGGTTCTAAAATAAAAAAATAAAAAATAAATATATGAAAAAAGCATATTCGCTTCTTACCAGTTACCAGTTGCTTATGTCCAATACCAGACATACGTTTGCGCGGCGTCTTAGGTTCGTATTCCAGAACTCTACTTAATGCTCAAGTCAGGATTTGAGCAGACTTGAGTATGATTTCAAGCACTGGAAATACGACCCTAATGGCAAGGACTTGAGTATGATTTTCAGTGCTCACTGCATTACTCAAGTCCTGACTTGAGTATTGAGTATAGTTCTGGAATACGACTCTTAGATAGAAAAGTCATCAACCATTTATGTCTGATATTAACGCATACTTACTATAATTACAAAATGTATTAATGTAAATACCTTATTTTTAATTTACCAAGGTACATTCCAGATTGAGTTACATACGACGTGCGAAATATTTTATTTTAACAATGTTAATTTTTTAATAAATTATTTCATTCAATATTTCCTTTGATGAAAAATACCAAGCAAATGTAAGACTGCAGCACTAGATATAATTTTTTTATATTATTTCCAATTTTTTTTTAAACTAAATTTTCTGGTAACTAATCAATTCAGTGTAGTAAAGAAAAAGGTGACTCGCATTAATATTAGACATAACCGGATATAGACAGTCGGTTAAAACCCAATCAACCTGCACCGGTTTTAACCGGGTTTTACCTAACCCAGTTTTGCCCAAAATCGAGAGCAAAAACAAATGGAATTTGTTATAATTCCATCTTTATTACAAATTTCGATGTAAAAAATCTTTTTTACACGAAAAAGAGGCATCTCCACTATTAAGGACATTACGATTCGACTTTTATGAAGATCTATTCAAATACATACGATCAATGATTTTTAGATTTATTTCAGTGCGCTTTTCAAGCAAATCGATTCAATAGAAAGATATGTCTTTCTATTGAATCGATTCAATAAAAAGATATGTCTTTCTCTAACGTCTGGACACAACTGGTTGATGACTTTATTGATTGATGACTGTAAAGAGTTCGAAATGTAGGTTTGTTTGAAAAAACAAATATAAGCTATTTAAGATCATTTCCAACGTAAATAAAGATTTTTATTTTGCTTTTTAAATTGAGTTCTTTCTTTCATCTACTTGATAGGCTTCGGCGAAACACTACGGTCAGAGTTCGGGGAACAACCGCCAGACGCACATTGCTGGTTTTTGTCATTTACCTGAAAAAGAAACTTTATAATCTATCCGGATACAGAAAACAAAATCAATAATATTAAAAAAACCACTTCATGTAATCGGAAATGAAATATTGAATTTTACATTGTTCGTTTGTTGTGTATTGTGTGGAGTATTCGAAGACTAAATCGACCTTGAAGTCAAAATAGATACACCCTTGTAAAAAATACGCCTCATATTTCAATTATGTAAACTTTAAAAAAAAAGTGTTAATATAAAGGTTGATGCACTGCATATAATTTTGATATAGGCACAAAATTCTACAAACAGACTTTATAATGTTACCTTCGAATAATAATATTTTTTTTATTTTTTTAAAGTAATGTAATCATTGAACTACTTCAAACATGAAGCGTGTTGACCCTTTTTGGTTAAAGCAGTAAATAGTTTATAATGCTCTAAGTATTTATCTACAAGAATGGTAACAAAAAATAACTATCTTTAACTACAAAAGTAAATATATTAGGGGTTAAAGTATGAAATTGCCGTTTTATTGCAATAGGTTTTTTGAATTTTCATAGAATCTTCATGGTTTGAGGTTTTCGAATGAAAC
>NW_020653902.1:0-16789 GCF_003589595.1 Hyposmocoma kahamanoa
TTTTGCAATGTTCGAAGCAATTAATATAGTTCTGATCTAAAGTAATTTTTGAACCCTTTTTAAGACACAGTGTTAGTGGTTTAGTCACGCGTGCAAAGTCCGGGATGAATTTTCTGTAATAGCCCAGTAGTCCGAGAAAACGTTTGATTTCAGTAGGGGTTTTAGGCAATGGGTAATTTTGAATAGCGTGGATTTTATTGGGATTCGGTTTAACGCCTTCGTTACAAATTACATGTCCTAAAAACTCGGTTTCCAATCTCAGGAATTCAGATTTGTCCATCTGAATCTTGAAGTTAGATTCCCGTAGCTTTTTAAAGACCTTTTCCAAATTCAAAATATGCTCCTGAAGGGAGGTACTGAAAACAATGATATCGTCAAGGTACACAAGACATACTTCGTTCTGAAGATCTTTAAGAACGTTGTCCATCACGCGTTGAAAGGTTGATGGAGAATTTTTCAGACCCATGGGCATTCTTAGAAATTCGTAATGCCCATTCTCTACATTAAAAGCGGTCTTGTGTATATCATCTGGGTCCATTTCGACCTGATAAAACCCACTAGCTAAATCCAGAGTTGTAAAATATTGGCATTTACCAAGTTTGTCAAGTACGTCTGTTATATTGGGGATAGGGTACTTATCGTCAATCGTTTTCTCGTTGACTTTCCTGAAATCCACGACAAGACGCCATTTAACTTTGCCTGAAGCATCTGCCTTTTTGGGCACAATCCAAATCGGAGAACTCCATGCAGAATCAGAAGGTCTTATTATATTTTGATCAAGCATTTTGTTAATTTGATCTCTGACTTCTTGTCGGTGGACGTATGGATATCTATAAGTTTTTGTGTGTACTGGAATTTCGTCCGTGGTACGTATTTTATGTTTTATCTTGTTGGTGAATGTTAAGGGTTCTCCCTCAGGATAAAACACATCAGCATAATTCGCACAAATACGTTCTAAATTAACGCGTTCTTCCGGATTTAGATGTTCAGTGCGGAGGCGAGAAATTACTTCATTAGCGCGATCCGTCGAAATTTCAGTACTTTCGCATTCAATTGTAACAATTTCGGCTTCTACTGGTCTATCCATGGAAAATATAATGTCATTAGATGTAGGGTTAGTAATTTCAACCCAACCACGATTATTAGCAACATTTGTTAAACAATTTGAGATGAGACAGTTGCAAATGGTTTGATTCTCGACCAATACTACACCATCTCGCGTATTGACTGGTAATTTTAATAATTTGGATGAATTAGCCGGGATAATTTCTTCGTAGAGATTCGCGTTACGTGAGTCATACATCTGTATAGGTATTTTTGCACTACGGGTCACTAATAATTTATTCCTAAGGTCTATATTTGAGTTCCAGGTGTCTAACAAGTCAAATCCTAATAACCCATCGAAATAGTTGTGGAATTTGTACACGAATAATGTAATGTCATTTATTTCACCGAATTCCGGGAAACAAGGCAAAGTGATGGAGTAGTCATTCTTACTGGTGGCGTGTACGTTAGTTACTTCAAAAGGGTCGTAGTTTAGTGAAATGTGGTTAAAATATTTTTCAACAGCTTCAGGGCTAATGAATGACTGATTGGCACCTGTATCGATTAAAAATTTTAAAGGTGGGTTTGTAGTTTGGATATAACCCAGCTGTCTTTGGATGTGAAAATTAACCTCTATTTTGGCTTTTCTGACCTCGACTCCTTTTGAAAATTTTCGTTTCCATTAGGAGCAGAGTTTTGATTTATTTCCTCTACCGTCGCTGACTTGGAACAGGGAAGCTGTTCCTCGTAATAATCATAAGTCGGGTATTCACAAGTATAATAGTTTGTGTCATAGTCTGGGTAACCATAGTCGTAGTCATAGTAATCATTATTGTCATAGTCAAATTCATTAAAGTTAATTTCCCGCGTTTTAAAGTAATTGTTTGGGGGTGGGTTTCCAAACCTACGCCAGTCATGTGGGGCTGATGTTGATGGAAGTTGTTTCGGTACATAATGGCTAACACCGCTCATTGGACGGGGACGAATTCCATAATTAAATGATTGCTGTTGCTGAAATTGAGGCCTGTAGGGCATTTTAAATGCGTTATTTTGCGGGTTATAATTCGGAAGAGGAGCGCGCATCATTTGCTGGGTACGAGTGGGTCCCTGTTGTTGCATTTGAGATGGAAAATTAGGTCTCCAACTTTGAGGTGGTTGAGACTGCATTGGTGGCTGTCGCGATGGACCGGGTAAGTTAAAAATTGGCTGTCTCATTGGTACGCCAAAAGCAGTAGGTTTAGGTACAAAGCTATTAAGGGGTAGATTATAACTATGTTGAGAGGGTGGTTGCCCCCCATCTTTCCTACTTGAACCACCTTCATTGCGCTGCTGCATATATAAAGTATTAAGCTCTTCTTGAACGAACTCTAGAGCTTGTTCCATAGATTCAGGTCGCATACAACGTATCCTGGATCCTAGGGGATCTTTAAGGCCCCGCAAATAAGCTTGTAGCGTCAGTTTTTGATAGAGTTGGCGTTTCGCTTCTATTGTAGTACGGATGGTTTCATGCAAGGACACGTACGTCATAATCGTGCTAAATAAGTTCTGGCATCGTTCATAAAATTCCTGCGGGGTGCTTGACCCTTGATTTTGCAGGGAAAGATCACTGTACAACGCGGTCTCGTCACGATGATCCGCAAAGTTATTTATTAGAGCACTCCTAATATTATTTCAATTTTCAGGTAAGCCGTTTGAATTAATCAGACGCGCCGCGGGCCCTGTCACTTTATTTAAAATCCCATTAATAAGGGCTAAGTTTGCTAACTCGTGCCCTGGGGTCGTCTCAAAATGTGCTATAACTAGCTGATCGCATAGATTTATAAACCGGGTTAGAATGTGCGGATTCCCGTCGAACTCGGGCACTACTCTAAGCGATTTATAGATCGAGTCAATATTTTCGGAATGAGCCATGGTTTCATCTAAGTTACGTCTCTCGTCAATTACTTTAAGCCTCCTATTAATACACCTACTATTATTTCGTAACCTAATATTCCGCGATTGTTTCGGATGAAAAATCTTGAACACTTTAATCTAAAAATTACACACACAAAAAAAAATCTATCAAATAAAATGCACGATGGTTATAAAATAACGATGTAAAATACAATATAGAATAGGATAAGAATAGGACAGAAAGGACTATGAAAGATTCAGAGTACTTACAACATTTCTTTTGCCGAATCGATGTCTGGATTCCTTCTGCTCCGCAACCACGTAGATTCTGATTCGTCGGTGCCCGTAATCGATTTACGACGTTAATATTCGACGAATCCTACCGACTGCGCCAATTAAGTTAGTTGCAGGCGGAAGTTGCAAAAAAAATCAATTTATTTAATTAATTTTAATAAAGAAAAATTACAATTTAAACTACAACTAAAATGTATGATAGGTGACCGAAGTTAGATCAAGAATGAATTGATATTTGATGCGCCGAGCCGCCTTTCTTTCCTTTGACGTCAATGCCGACACGTTGAATTGGAAGCACGGGGCTGACGCTGCACTGTTGCCTCGTGCCACACTATTGTATTGGGGTCGAAGCTTATTCGGCGATTCCCTTATGTTGGCCTCGCGTAACACGCGGCGTTTCCTAAATACTAGATTATTTATAAACAAATTCAGTACGAATGCCCTAACAAAGTATTAGACACGCACTCCCGATCTCTCGCTAAATCACCCGAAAATAACAGTTCCTTAAATCTCACATGCGATGTCTCTTAAATGGTCTAACGACTTAAACCCTAAATTAAACTACAATTATTATACTAGATTTATTTATTAGCGCGAACGACTCTAAAACTTAGATTTTCACACAAGCTTCTCTTTGTTGCTAAAATTAAATGAAATATCAACCGCGATTTGAACTCCAGCCTTCCAATTTTTCAGGTGCTGTCGATAACGTCTTGAGCCCCACTCTCTCATGATTTCAGTCCCCTTAGCATCACACGTTCCTTCCCCGCCTCGTCTCCTCACCGAATGTTCTGGAATGTTCCAAAGACCCTTGAAAACACCCCGGTCACACGGTTCCCAATCAATAAATCATGTATGAAGTGTTCGTCAAATTTCTCGGTTCCCAATAAACAAATCATGTATGAAGTGTTCGTCAAATTTAGGAGAATTTCTAGGGCTGGCAAAACTCAGTAACGTTTCATTGAGTACCCTAGACTCAGCAGTGGAACGCTTTCATAGAATAATAATTAATATAGAAAATTAACCCAATACGTACATATAAAATATCTAAATCGATCATTATTAATAAAGAGAGAAATAATAAAATTAGGTAGTATTTGTTCTGGTGGGATAAATCTTCATCAGAAATAAGTAGAATCTTTCGCATGTGTTGTTCTTTTACTAAATATTAATAAACAATAAAAGGCATTGTGTAAAAACTAAATAGAATCATGTTTGCTTTTTTTATGCTTTGCTAATCTAAATTACACACTTTTGAGTAAAGCTAATTTCACTTTATCATATTGTTTATCTGTAATATATACATAAACACACTTTCGCATAAATAATGATAGTATGCATTTAATTTACTAGTATTACTATATATTTTATTAAATAATTTAATTTCATTAGTTACCAAAGTTTAGCAACCCTAACAAAAATACACTCAGCAAAACCGATAATTCATACGTTAATTGTTAAGTGTTTCCTGCAGCTCAAATGTGTGAACTGAAAAAAATACAACGAAGTCATTTGTTATGGAAATTCTTCGAATGTAATTATTTACATTTAGATGTTATTTAAAAAATTACCTACTTCCTTCACTAATAATTCATTACTGTTATATTTTTATTCATCAAATTTCCGTTAATTCATTTTTTTTTATATTTTGTGGAAGGTATGTTCTGTTACAATGCTTACAATTTGTTTTTACATAATTTTCAGATGGTTTATACTAAATTGAATGAGACTGAAAATATTATAGCGTTTAGTAGAATCGGAATATTACATCAATCTGTTGTCAATACCCAGAAACTTATAAAGATACTAAAGCTTAGAGAGAACGGACAAGGTCGTATTTCCTTCAACTCTAGAAAATATTATAAAAATTGAGCAGTCAATTGTATTAAAATCATGTTAAGAATTATGAAATAATATTTGTAATGGAAATACCTTTAATTAGAGAAGATACCTACTTTTATTACAAAACTGTTCCCTTACCAATCACCAACCCAGAAACAAACCTTACCTTAATTATTTTACCTAAATAGCCTTACCTTATTGCGAAGGGGTTGAAAGCTAACTCGTTATCCACGCCGTGCAAGGCCGTCGAAGATGGAAGGGTCACCAGAAGAGAATTACACCAGGCGTCATATCCAGGCCACAAATTGTATTGAACGGTGTTTTGGCTTGCTGAAGACACATTGAAGATGTTTACGTAAGCACTGAACACTTCGTTAACATCTCCAAGTCACCAGTAAAATGGTAATTGCATGTGGTGCGCTGCACAACATTGCATTGAATGCCAAATTACCCCCACCAGGTGATATGGCTGCGCAACATGATGATGAGGATCTACCAGTAGTAGCCAAGGTGAGCTAAAGCATGGCAGAACCATGCCCAATTCTTTAGTGAATAGATTGTGATGTAGAAAATGAAAAATAATTATAAATATAGAAATATAATATTATATTTATTAAAAACATTATTTATTTCTTAACTTCAAGGCAATTTTGTTATTATTTTACAAATTCACCTTCAATCTTTTAATTTTAAGTGTTCAGGTACAGTCAAAAGCACATCAAGCTTGACACTTTGTACTTTGGACCGTTCTTACCGTAAGCGGCATTGAGTTGGATTTAAATCTTAAGTGTTAAGCTTGACGTGCTCTTGACCCTGTACATACAATATTATACTATTTATTTTTCTTAAATAATAATATGGTAAACCATATACAATTTGTTTTATAAAATACAATAAGTATTCTCTTGCTCATAATACCTATTATAATTAAGTTTCTCATAATTGTATTACCCACTTCATACACCTATTTATTCCCAGTAGGTCCATGTACTTAGTTCTACACCTACCTACTTGTAGATATTATTATACAAAGTTAAAAGTAGACCCACTTTCAACTTTGTATAATAATACATTACACAAGCACAACATAACACAAGCATAACATTTTACTACATCAACTATATGTCATTGGTCAAGTAGTAATTTGCTTGAAGTTGAACTTCCTCATTTGACGATGATGGTCTCTGAAAAAGAAAAAGTATTAATATTATCTAAATGGGTTTGCGATAGGTATCATTAGCCAGGCTCTTTGTGGGTATCAAGAATCACCAACAATTAGGATTGTTTAAATTAATAATTAATCATAGGAGGCAGGCAGTTGACAATTTGTTTGTAAAACTTAAAGCTGTTTTTGTTATAGGTCTAACTGTTTAGACTAACAACAAAAACGTATAGGTTATGCAAAAAGTAGTTATGTATACATGTTCAATTTTGTCCCTTACCTAATAGCCTATTTGTTCACCGTTTTGATGAAGCCCATGCATGTATGGTTCCACTTGGCTGGATGACCATATAAGAGTTATGTGTGGCTCCACCATACTTAGCATCGACATTTAAAATTTTTAAGTTTTGATCACAAATCTGTAAATTAGACAAAATTGTTGGTTGATACAGAGATACCTAAGCTATTCAAATTTTACGAATTAAACAAAGTAACTATATAATTAACTTCAGCATGTACCTTGTACAATTTCAGATTTATATTAACCCTTCAACTAACTGTGCAAAAATCACAGGACAAACAATGTCAATTTTAATACTAAAATTATCTTGTCAACCAATGAAATGTGTAATAGGCTAAAACTTACCATTTGTACATTTAATGAGTGGTACACTTTTATAAAAAAAGATGCTCATCTACCATGGACTTCACAAAGGTTACATGGGTGCAGTCAATGCACCATATTACACCAGATAAATGAAATCTTATTTGGAACCTGTAAATTCATTAATAAAATTGGTAAAAGTGAAATGGTACAAATACGTTATCATTTATGTGTTATTTTACTGAAATGTCACTTACCTCTTGGCTCAACTTGTTGTGTTTGTGGGAACAACCATTTACTTATTACATTCGGATGATCGAGGGCTTCCACAACTTGCCTAATGCAACGACTAGTTGTTCGCTGCAGCAAATGTTGCGAGACACACACGATCCACTGGTAAGAGCCTGTCGCCAAGAAACTCAATGCACAAAAAACCTACAAAAACAATATTTTTGTTATCATAACCTCTGGTGGTTGGTACCCATTAATATTACACTTCATATTACAGCAGTAGGTATAATTTCTTTATCTTAACTTACACTAGAAATGCTACGGTTCCTCTCAAACAGGTATGGGCCCGTAGGTGGAGACAAATGCTCGTTTATCCAATCTGAATGGTTCCCGAAACATAAAACCGGCACTTCGCCGATTTGCTCCAAGGACCGCCGAGAAACGTGTCTTTTTTGACGCCTGAGCCACACTTCTTCATTATGAGCAGCCCACAAGAGTCGAAGCCAATGCATTTCAAAGTTATTTATAAAAATTTGCACAAACACAACACAAAACTTCACCAGATGATTATAAAATCGCCATTTTGTTTCATTTTCTACAAGGTGTTGGCGATCGCTTCGTAATCGATCGATGGAATAGATAGCGAGCGTAAGCGATTGTCATTGTTGCCATTTTGGCTACGGTTTATATGGGAGTTGTCGTACGAGGTGAACGTTCCGTTTGATGGAATAAAAAAGTGATTAACATTGACTACCAATTTATCGTTCGTTACGTTACATCACGTGACATTTCGTACGCTTATGTCAATCCCATACATTGTCTTTCTATTCCATTGGCGATATCGCTAACAAAAAGACACGTTGGCTAGGCCCTCAGGAAACAAATACCATCAATATCAGCAGAAGGTACTCGTACTTTTAATATCTATCGATTCAAACGCGTTGAGAGTATTTAGATTGAGAGTTTTTAGTTAAAAAATTAATATATCTATCTGTAACCGGTATGTAAAGATTACCTTAATTGAGATCATAGTTCAGATGCTACAAACCCGTGTTGCACCAGTACCTAAATGGCAGTAAAATTATATTTACAATTAAATGACATGCTTTGCAATTTTATTATCAAACGTTAATTGACAAGCTAACTTATGACTTTTGTTTATTCCAGTGTCGCTGTTTATAATGTTCCAATTCCAAGTCGTTTTTACTATTTCATTTATCACATCATAGCATTCAAATATATTATCATTTCATTGAATGAATTATATTTAATCGTTGAAAATATGGTTTTCAAAAGATGGTACAAATAGGTATACATATTAAAACAACTCCCATATTTACCGATATTAACATGCAAATCGATGGGCATCTTTATTTTAACACCTTAATAAAGCTAAAGACATTCCTATTAATTTATTTATTTATTTATTTGCATAATATATAGCACTGAGAAAGGCATCTCATACAAATAAACTATTAGGGTGTTGCGATATAAAGGTATACATTGACTTATTTAATCTTAGAACAATAAAAATACAACGAAATATTATATTATAGCTTAATTTTTAAGATTACACATTATAACAGTGGTTGCTGCTGTGTCATGAAGATGCCAATAATATAAAAATACTATAAGTATATATATTTTATTAAATAAGTTAAAAGATCAAATGTATTGAGATTTATGTGTAAAGAAGTCCTTAATAGAATAGAACCTTTTATCTCTTAGCAATGGCATCACTTTAGTTGCAACAGTACGTACGAAGATAAATAATAACGCGTACTCTCTAGCAAAGTCGCTAAAACTGTCACTAGTGTACAGATCCTTACATTTCCACTGTGGCCCAATTACTGGATTTCAAAGAATTATTAGTGTTATGACTTTAGACTTAAATTATCAAAGTGAATTATACAAGTAATGAACATCGTGCTGCACGAAAAGTGTGTTAAAAGTAGTAAACTGATTGGAGTCATCGGACGTTGATTTATTCATAAAGATATTGGGTACGATGTTGGTATAGATGTTGTCTAAACAAGACTTACAACATTGAAAAAGTGAAATGAAGCTACTACTTAGACTACGATCTTGTAATAAATTAACAACGAGGCCTGAAGTAATATATTTATTTGGTTAGTTATTTTGCCTAAAACCTCGTCTAATCAGTTTATCAGACTAGCCGTAAGATGAACGTGAGTGATCTCAAGCTTAATATAATAGAAATAATTTGTTAATTTAACAAAAAAAAGCATCATAGTACACACGCATTCTGCAATATGCAGAACATCTTTATATGCCGGTCAAGAAATAGGCTCACAATATCTGTACATACTTTAAATTTTATGTAATTACTAATGAATGTTTTAGAATAGAATACGTTTAATTGCCAGAACACAGAAATTATACAAGTCTTAAGTATAAGTGTACATTGCATTATAATCAACCTGCAAGCAGATGTACCAATATTAATGGATTTCATGTTCGGTCTCTGCAGTTTCAAATTAATGTACAACATTTGTAAATTATACTATTTATTACTATAGAAGTAATCCGCCGAAAGTCATTGTGTCAATTGTAATTTAAAAGCATGTCCTTGCAACAATTTAATTTCATTTGGTGATTTATCGAAAATAGTTATACACTTGTTGAAGCAGTTATTCTCATAAATCACTTTATTGCAACGGGTTTGGTATAAAAGATTCATAATTTTTGCTTTAGTTTGCCTTTGAATGACTTTACCACGTGCTTTAAAACATTGAGGATGAGAATTGACAAATACACAGATATCCTAATGTAATATACTAATGTTATATATGTTTAGTATTTTCGAACAACAATTTGCAGCTGATAGAATCACGCACCGCAAATTCTCCGAATAATCTGATGCAGCAGATTTAATGTTCGATTGATTTTGTTCACATACTTTTTAGACAGGCTTACTTTTGCTGTCGATGTGTTGTTACAATTCCTTTCTATTGCCGTATTAATTGAAATATTTGTAAATTGAGTTTTGAATAGACTGTTTAATATTAGGAGATTGAATCCTGTCCACAGAAGCAGCTGTCTGATAGCCAACAATTTGGAAATGTGACAGCAATTCTGTTATCTGCCACCTAGAATAACTTGCAAAATAATGCCTATCATAAGATAAGAGATTTGACATCAAATAAAGAAGTTAGTAATTTTAAATAAAATTATGCCTAAGTATCAACAGAATGGAATTTACTACAAGTCTATAACGAAATGACAAACTATGTAATTACACATGTAAATTATGTCTCATATTACTTTCATTTCCTGCGAGTCTCTTACTGAAGGAAATTCCATAATCGGATAACAGTGGACATTGTTGCGTTCTGGTTTTGAGGGGTGTGGGTGCTGATGAAATTGTAGGTACCTACTTGGGACTTGGCAACTTTGTGTCTCGGAGTGACGAGCGCGGTGGCGGTGCCCCTCAGATGGTTTGCGATTTGAAGTTCTGAATGGCAATACGCAGCATCTGTGAATGGGCGCTACTGGGCGCGCAACTTGTTCGTCCCATCATTTTCCTTATATCATAAATAATACATATTTGTTAATTGTGGTTTTGGTAGTCAAGTTGCAAACCTATATGTATATCCATCCATCGCTTTACAGAATAATATTATTCTGAGTGTCATTTAAAGTAGTTACAAGGAGAGAGGTATTTTTAAGTTTCTCACACGGTTCCTGCATCAGCAATAAAGAGGACTCAGAGTCTCACACAGGTGTGAATGATTAAGCTTTGCTTATTTAGGTACAATTACATTGATCTTGGGATTTCTCCTTAAAAAGTCGAATCCAGCATTGCTTTACTTACATAACACAACATAACTTACATAATTTAATAAATTATCCATAGCCAGTATGTTTTTTTTAAATCTTCTGTTGAGTTGTATTTTCTTATATTTGTCCTATGAGCTAATTTTTTTAAATTCTAATTGATGGCATAATATGTCACTTTCATAACTTTGTCTATTTGTTAAGGTTTTGATTATGTACAATTACTAAAATCATGCAACAAATTTTGACATCCTTTTCTGTTAAAGTAATATTTTTACAATTTGAAATTTTCTTTTGTTTATAATAAATTTATGAAATGTCTTAATTTTAACATACACATATTATATAATATATATTTTTTTTAGTTTGTTTTGACTGTAATTTTGTTGAGTATAGATATATGTAGTTATAGATGCGCGGCTGCTCCCGCGACCTTCACCCAATAAACATCAGTGCGTTGACAGCCGTCTTCTGATTCACCCGCTCCCCGCGTACGCATATCCAACAGTGGCCACGAGATACCCACACATTTGAAAATATAAAATGTCGTTTATAAATTTAGGCCATTTATCTAATTTTGATCATAGTTTACATACATGGAAGATGTATAAGTGTAGATTGCTGCAATGGTTTATTGCGAACGACGTCAACCGGACAACAGATTCAACAGGAGTGAAGAGAAGGGCGGTACTCCCCAGCGCACTCAGCGAGAGTTCTTATAAACTCGTTGCGGATCTAGCACTACCCAAGGAGCTGCAGGACATACCCTACGAAGACATAGTGGGTCTACTTGATTCTCATTTCACACCTAAACAGGTTGGTTTTAGCGAGCGCCATCGGTTTTACGCCGCTACCCAACAAGAAAATGAGTCACCCTCAGAGTGGGCCGCCAGGTTACGTGGCTTGACCGCACAATATAATTTTAGCAATGTGGAAGAAGCGTTGCGGGACCGATTTATAATGGGTATGTTGTCGGGAGCAGAAAAGGAAGAAAGAAGATGTATGTGCAGGACTTAGCAGGGCTCACGTTAACCCAAGCCGTGGACGTGGTTGAGAGTCTGAGAAGCGCGCGATCGGCCGCCATCAGTGCAGCTGGGGCGTCGCCCCCCGCCGCCGAGCACGAGCAGTTGTTCAAAATCTCGCAACCTAATAACACCGAGGAGCGTCGTAGTGGAAAAGTGAAGTGTGCGGTGTGCGGTTATACTAACCATAAAGCAGAGTCGTGTCGTTTTGCTAATTATACATGTAGGAAGTGTAAAAAAAAAAGCCCTTTGCGCCGAATGTGCAAAAAAGTGAATTACGTTTCCATATCTGCGTGTGATGTGGATGGAGGCGACGACGACGACGATGACGGGAGTTGTTCAATGTTCGATCATTGAAAGGCGAACCACTGGTTGAAACGGTGTTTATTAACGGTAAAAAGTTTAGATTCGAAGTTGACAGCGGGTCGGCGGTTACAGTCATGTCAGAAAGGACTTTCAAGTTACATTTTACAAATCTATCTTTAATATCAACTAATAAAAGACTTATAAGTTACTCTGGTGAAGTGCTGAGTTGCATTGGACGTGTTCCGTTATCAGTGCAGTGGGCCGGTCGCACACGCACACTTGACGTATTTGTGGTCCGCGGCGGCGGGCCGTCTTTGCTGGGTCGCGATTTTATTGCTCAGTTTGAACTGCAACTTAGCCCGGTTCATTATTGCGAAGAAAATTATTTAATTAAATCCTTACAAACCCGTTACCCCAATTTGTTTTCAGGGAAATTAGGGAAATTTAATAAGTACGAAGTAAAATTAGCCTGGAAAGAAGGGTCTAGACCCGTTTTTTGTAAAGCACGTCCCGTTGCATTCGCATTAAGGGATAAGGTTGACAGTGAAATTAATCGACTAGTCGAATTAGGGGTGCTCCGTCCAGTAGAACATTCTGAATATGCGTCACCGATAGTACCGGTGTTAAAACGCAACGGGTCTATACGTATTTGTGCGGATTACTCTGCTACTATAAACAAACAATTGTATGTCGATCAGTACCCGCTCCCTACTGTTAATGAACTATTTTCGAAATTGTATGGAGAGAAGCAATTTACAAAACTGGATTTATCAATGGCTTATAACCAATTTTGCTTAGATAACGACTCACAAAAGCTAACCTGCATCAATACGCATCGCGGTCTATTTAGTATACACGATTAGTGTTGGGCCTTGCAAGCGCACCTGCTATTTTCCAGCGCGCCATGGAAAATCTGCTCGCAGGTATAAGTGGCGTTTTAGTACTGCTAGACGATGTTCTAATCACTGGGTCTGATCGTGCTCAGCACTTGGATAGATTAAACCAGATGCTACAAAAAATACAGGGTGCCGGGTTAACGTTATAA
The DNA here is from genome assembly GCF_003589595.1 of Hyposmocoma kahamanoa. Taxonomy (NCBI): domain Eukaryota; kingdom Metazoa; phylum Arthropoda; class Insecta; order Lepidoptera; family Cosmopterigidae; genus Hyposmocoma; species Hyposmocoma kahamanoa. Next base: position 13,242 of record NW_020653902.1, read on the forward strand.
AAAGAAAAATGTGCTTTTTTTTGTGACGAAATAAGTTATCTGGGTTATGTGATTAATAAGGAGGGTTTGAAAAATCACCAAAAAAGGTGAAAGCCATATTAGACGCAACAATACCTAAAAATGTAAAACAATTACAATCGTTTTTATGATTAGTTAATTACTATAGGGGGTTCATTCAGGGAGCATCTAGTGTTTTAAGCCCATTATATGAATGTTTGAAAAAGGGCAGCAAATGGGTATGGTCTAGTAGAGAAGACAAAGCATTCAATGAAATTAAAAAAGCCCTAACGTCTGAACAAGTCTTAGCGCGTTTCAATCCTGAGGCAAAGATAATTTTGACAATGGACGCTTCACCTACCGGATTAGGTGCAGTTTTGTCTCAAATTGGAAACGACGGTTACGAAAACCGATTTCATACGCGTCACGTACACTTAATAATGCCGAAAAACGATATTCCCAAATACAGAAGGAGGCCACTGCAATAATTTTCGGTGTCCGGCGATTCCATCAATATTTGTATGGAAGGACAGTACCATTCATTTTACGCACAGAACACAAGCCCCTTCTTTCTATATTTGGTCCACATAGAGGAATACCTGAAGTTTCCGCAAATCGATTGCAACGTTATGCCTTATTTTTAAGTGGTTACAATTTTACAATAGAGTACATTAAAAGCACAGACAACAGCGCAGACTATTTGTCGCGATCCAGTTTGGCGGCTACGACCGACGACGATGGCGATAGCGGGGGTGGCGCGGAGCGCCGATTGCGCGGGGGGTCGACGACGTGTGCGACCGCGCCGCCTATGTGTGCTTCGTTATAGATGAATCGTTCCCATTAACAGTTGAGGAACTACGTAACGCGACGAACAAGGATCGCTTGTTGAAAAGAGTTATACAATTCGCACTTAAGGGCTGATCCAAATCGATAAAAGATACCAAATTAAAACCGTATTATTTGTGTAGACTTGAACTGTCGTATGAGAACGGATGTCTCATGCGTGGTCACAAGGTGGTGATACCAAAATCATTGCGCGAGCGAGTTTTGTCAGAACTCCATGAGTCACATTTAGGTATTGTAAAAACAAAAGCAGAGGCTCGCTCACGATTCTGGTTTCCAAAGATTGATGAGGCTTTAGAACGAATGATAGGACTATGTGACGTATGTGTGCAGTTGCGAGCGTCGCCTCCACGTGCGCCTGTGTCACCATGGCAGTACCCCCCGCACCCCTTTCATCGGGTGCATCTAGATTTTTTAGGTCCGATCAATGGGCGCATGTACCTAGTGATTGTGGACGCTCACACAAAGTGGCTAGAGGTTTACGATATGAATGGTTGTACACTTCACCAGCAGTAATAGATAAATTATATGATTTCATGTCTAGGTTTGGCTTACCTAATACAATAGTTACAGATAACGGTACATCTTTTATTTTACAAGAGTTTAAACATTTTTGCAGCTTGAACGGAATTTCGCACATGACGTCACCTCCATATCACCCGGCAAGCAACGGACAAGCGGAATCATACGTAAAAATAGTTAAACGGGGTATAAAATCAATCTTACAAAGTAATAATAATTTATGGGAAAGTAAGCTAAAATTGTTAAAATACATTTATGATTACCGAAATTCTATTCATTCAATAACGGGTGTATCACCGGCTCAGCTAGTGTTCGGCCGGAAGATGAGATCACGGCTCGACCTCCTGATCCCATACCGTCCACCGTCGGCGTCGCCCCCATCCACATCACTTGCTAACCATGTGCGTGCTAAACAGTGTTTACAAACTAAAGAATGCAGTGGTAACATTCGTACATTCTCTCTCGGCCTATATGTTTTCTATAAAAAACGTTTAAATAATAATAAGTTTACTTGGGTTAAAGGAATTGTAAAAAAAAGACTAGGAAAAATGTTGTACGTGATTAAGGATCTGATATCGCTAGATTATGTTAAAAAACATCAAAGCCAATTGATATTGTATAATAAAGGGGCTGGATCAAACGTAGACAATCAGAGACCGGGGGACGGTGGCGTTTATACCTATAAAAATAGTGCAACGGATGCCGACAGCGTTACAAGGTTGCACTCGTCGCTTGTACGGGAAGTGATCAGGTTGTGTCTCCTTCACCAAGAAATGAGAATCTGTTCCCTTCATCTACGACGAGCCACGCCACGCCACAGGATTCCGTATCGTCACACAGGATGACAACAACGAGAGAAGTTCGTCGTCCGCCTTCATCGGAGGATGATGATCATTTTCACGATGTCGAAGAGGCAGAAGAAGAAGCAGAAAAAGTCACAAACGATGCTGTACACGAAAAAAGGTCAAGACGAGTCCGTCCCCCAGTCAGTTATAAACAATTTTTCTAATCTATAAAATAGGAAATATAAATATATACATATATTTGTCTTGTTGAGGAAGGAATGTTGAGTATAGATATATGTAGTTATAGATGCGCGGCTGCGCCCGCGACCTTCACCCAATAAACATCAGTGCGTTGACAGCCGTCTTCTGATTCACCCGCTCCCCGCGTACGCATATTCAACAAATTTAAAATCAAAATTGTAGAAGTCATCGAGTTATCTTCCACGACAAACATTAATGACGCAAAGTAAGTTTTCTAACAAAATAAAATAATATAATGTCACGATACGCTAACAGACGGCTATTCTGCTCTAGGAATGTCCTCATTCTGGAATACCATGGTGATTGTCTCATGTGTAAGAGGTGTTATAGCAGGCACCATTGTGGGAGCACTGCCGTGCCGACTAGTTAATCAAGAAGCGACTGCTCCTGTGTTACGAGTAATTCTAGAAGAAGCATGAGGACATGCTCTCCACTTGTCGAATGACCGAGCTTATTCCGGAATGAGGACATTCCTAGAGCAGAATGGCCGTCTGTTAGCGTATCGTGACATTATATTATTTTATTCTGTTAGAAAACTTACTTTGCGTCATTAAGAATTAGTTTCATCGAAATAAGAAATAAATCGATAACATCATCATCGATATCAATGGAACGGTGACAGGCGGCCGCCATTACGAAAAGCATCTTTGACTAGAACAGACGTGTTTTGTTTTGTTTGGATTTATAATGAAAAATCTTATAATATAATTTATAACAGTCACTGGAGTCTCATTTCTATGTCTACTTGGAAAGTTTCCTACACTTTGTTCTCGAAAATGGACGTGCAAATGTGGCGCGCTATCACTATAAATATTGTTGTACGGCACACACGAGCTTGATTTCGTGTTTTCTCGAAGGACCACTTTATGTTAATACTTTACTATTAAGGATTCAGCTACTTAATAAAATCAAATGACATGAAAAACCTTTTGGAGCGTGTATTCCAATTTGCTGCAGTGAAAGGTAATACGTGTGAGCACGCTTAGCTACGATGACGGAATGCCTGGAGTGAGGGGCGCGCGGGCGGCCCAGCGGCGCCGGATCTCTTTTGCATTAACAATATATATAAATTGTTTATATATAATATATAAAAATTTGGTTTCGGAGATATAATAAGCACCCATACAAAGCCAGTTAAGC
>NW_020653903.1:0-12888 GCF_003589595.1 Hyposmocoma kahamanoa
TTTTTTTCGTGGTTTTTGTATTAGACCCGTCGTCCATTTATTTGTAAATCAATGGCCGCACCAAAAATATTGGCCAAAATTTCAATAAAATATCAAAACATCTTAATTTGCAATAAATAATAGGTAGTAATAGTATTGAAATTTCAACGATGTGCCAACTGGGTAAAGTTTAAATTATATTTTGAATTTGATGAACAGAATTTGTTATTTCGTTTTAAATCTGAAACTAAGACCAGTCAATATCAAGATTTTGTAGTGGTTCAAATTAGTGAGTTTTGGCAAAATCGGTTCTGATAGTAATCGGGGCTTAAAGTGCCTTTAATTGTTTTTTTCTCCCTTGATTGTTGTAGTCTCAGTTGTCTTACTGGCAGTGTAAACTTTGAAAATATTTATTTTTCTTATAAGAACGAAGTTTATTTATTTATTTATTTGCATTCCATAATGTGCATTACAGATGTTTTACATATATTGAGATCAAATTATGGACCCTGAACAGGGCACAGCAAATAGTAGAAGAGAGGACTAGTCTCATAATTGTTACACTTACTAATATATAATTTGATATATACCAACGCCAACAGCTTTATATTATTATATTTATTATCGACTAGTTACTAAATTCAGATTCCAAATTTATCTTCTAAAAACTCTTTTACATTATAATAACTTTTATTTATGAGAAAATTCTTTAAGTTTTTAAAGAAAATCTTGTTATTTTGTTCATTTTTTATAATTTCCGGAAGATTGTTATATATTTTTATTGACATGGTGTATGGACTAGATAAATGCATATTTAATCTTGAATATGGTAGTACTAATCTGTTTATATTTCGTAATGTATATTTTAGTGGGAATGTCTTTACGGTTTTTATATAAGTCTTGATGGTTTCGTACAAATTTACAAACTTCTAGTATATAGATACATGGGAGAGTCAGGATTTCATGTTCGAAGTATGTTACTTCAAAAAAAAAAATTCTCACAAGTAAACACTATTTATCAAATATATAAATATTTATTACTAGATTTTACAACACGTTATCAGCACGAAGCTCTTGAAAAGTGAATAATAAGTTGTTAATTGATGTAATATTGTTGTGAGTGAAGTCAAAATTTAAATTCACCATTTGAAAGTGAATTTTTCTTCTTTCTAATATTGGAGACGGGTGATCATAATAAATGATCAAATCTACGTTCTCTTGCTGGGATACTGTTACACAGCAGGCGAGATTATCTAATATTGAAGTTCAAGATGAGGATGTACCTCGTACATGAAAATTTGTGGAGCTGCATTACTTGAAAACTCACAAGAAGACTCTACTCCTGTTAATAATAAGAAAAGGGATGACGAAATTACATTGGCAAAAATTTGCTTAACATTAGACGGTCCGACAATCACATATATTCCGTAGAGTAAGTCTGCAAAAGATGCGTTAAGAATGATTCACGCTACACCGTGTCGCGACCGGGCCGTGCCCCGGCCGGGGCACGGTCAAACATTATGGTATACTTTTTGTATGAAGTGATTCATGCCTGACCGTGGCTCGGCCGTGCCCCGGCCGTGCGCTGCCGAGACTCGGTCGGGGCACGGCGTTGAAATGTCGGTGGGTATTGTTTCCCGGCTCCGGCCCCAACACGTTGTAACATGAACATATGCGCTCGGGCGCCCGCAGAGCAGTCAACGTCAAATCTTAGTGAGGTGAGCAGCTCAACATCAAAATGGACGATGAAAAATTATTAGAATGTGTGCGCAAGTACCCTGTGATTTACGACATGAGCCATCCTAAGTATTTAGATAACAAGGCTAGGCTAGGCTATATATAGGCTTTTGAAATCTTGTAATTTTTTTGGTTAGGTCTGGTTTTACTTTTCCAAGTAAAAAAGTAAAGCATTCTTTAGACATTCTAAAATAACCATAAAACTTGCTCTCGTCATCTATTAATTCTTTGTAAAGTAAAGCAAATTCTCCTTCTGCTTCTCGCTTTCTCCAGGTTGGATGTACACTCCATCTTCTTTTAGAAGTTTCGCTTTGTTTTTCCAATACTTCGTCATCGATGGCAATTGCAATAGCTGCCAATTCAAATTGTGAAAATTGCATATTTACATAAGCGTCAAGTCTATCGACAGATGAAATCACTGGCTGACAAAAACCACATAACACAGATTTCGTGCAAATAATACACTCAAACAGCCCGGTGTAACATGAATGACTGGGCCGACCGGCGCACGGTGGACGTGTCCCGGCCGAGGCCCGGCCCGGTCGCGACACGGTGTAGCGTGAATCATCCTTTAGGCGCATTAGCGGCGGCCTACGAATTTTTTTTATTCTAGACTTCTAAAACTATACTATAATATATTGATAACTAGGCATAAATTTAAACGCAAAATTATACAAGCAAAGTCCATGAATGGCTCTTCGTCGTTATTGGGACAGCTTCCGCCATCCTTCTTTGCAGAAAATATTCCGCCTCTTTGAGGGGAAGAATCCGGTTTATTGGACTTCATCCACTTCCCGTTTACCGATTTCAATAAAACGTGGCAAATACATGTAATTCCATAAATTTTTGAGGTCGTTTTTTTATTAAATAAAACCTTATTATTATTCCAGTTATTACCGCAAAGCGAAATATATGTCGGAAGTTTTTAAAAATCGCCTTACACCACCGTCTAAACTAATATCTTACTACGTTGAATTAGCCATTGAAACTAAAGGTGAGTACGAAGGGAATATTTGAAATGACTAGAATTTTATGACAATGGGGAAATTGTAAATTGTTTATAGCATTTATTATATATGTGTGTATTAATATATGTGCTTAAAGCACATTACGTAAACATTAAATTCTGTTAGGGCGCATTCCCATTATGTCGTAACGTTCTATTTATCGTTGGATGACTGTCGTGTCTAGCCTGTCCCCATGTCACGACTACCTGTCGTGACTTGTGACTGTGTCGTGGACGTTTATTTTATCATTGACAGACTGTCGTGTCTAGCTGTTCCCACTAGATCGTGACGACAATTTATCGGTTCACGACAGAATCGTTGAAGCTGCGATTGACTGTCGTCACATTTTTATAGTGACGTTTTATTTATCGTCAGATGACTGTCATTCTAGCTCTTTTCATTATCACGACAGTCTGTCGTCGTAACGTCAAGAAAGTCGTGAATGATAATTAATCGTGTTGTACTATATGTGAACAACTTCATTTAAATATACAAGCCACTATACTTTAAACTACACGACTATCTATCGTCACGACATAATGGGAACGCGTCCTTACATTATGTTTAAAGTGCTAACTGGCTTCGTTGTATACAAGCTTGTTTCATGTAGTTGGTTTAATATTTATGACTTTCATGTGATAAAAGCTCTTTCGAGGTATAACCACACGTAATTTACTAAGGGTACAATTATTTTTATATATATGACAGGCAGATGATTCCATTCCACCTGATGTAAAATGGAAAATGGAATCCAACACGAAGCAAAAACGTGAAGCAACCTAGTGCAGTGTTGATACAAACACTCACCTAGCCACCACCACCTAGCATACCTACAAGATGCCACTTTACGTCTCGTTTGAAGGACCCCATATCGTAAGACGGAGGGAATACGTAACCTGGAAGGAAGTTCCATTTCTCAATTGTGCGACAGAGGAAGATGCCGCCAAAATTTTTACTTCCCGATGGAATACGCGTAACTGTAAAACGTTTTTAGTAGAGGGGGTCTACTACCGTTCTCTGTTCGACATCTGTCCGAAATAAGTACTGTCTGACGAATGAATGAAGCTTCATGTTTGACATTGTCTTTTTGGTCAACTATTACTTACAATTGCAATTAACCTGACGTATCCCACTGCTGGGCAAAGGCCTCCCCCTGATCCCTCCACGCCTCCCGATCTTGAGCTAACTCGACCCAAGCCAGTTCGTCACGTCATCGCTTCCTTGGTCTGCCGTGGTGTCTTATGCCTTTGGGGCTTCACTGGGTACTTATCTTGGCCCACAGGTCTTCAGGCATGTGGCAGATATGACCAGCCCAACTCCATTTCAGGTTTGTCAGGTTTTTGGGCTACATCAGCAATCTGAGTTTAAGAAAGGAAGGTCGTGTTCCGAATTCGGTCGGTCCTTTTCACACCAAATATGCTGCGCTCCATTGCTCGTTGACAGACCCCGAATTTGGACTTTTGGATCTTTGTAAGTGACCAAGATATTGGGAGAATACTCCCCCATAAGATCTTTCATGGACCAAATAGCTCCTCCAGGCATTTTCAGTGCATCTAGCAATTTCTTGCTTTTGCCTACAATGGAAGGAGGACCATTTGTTCCAAGTAAAGGTACTCGCTGCGTACTGACAGTGATTGTTTAAGACGGATGTCAGACGGAAAACGAGAATAAACCCCCTCTACTAAAAAATACGGAGGCCAGCATGCGTGCTTCGGAGCAGGACAGGGGAGGGCAGGATAAGGTTAAACAGTTGTTCAGAGCACTCACTATGGGTACATCCGATAAAAGGCTCTAAGTGATGCAACGTCTCTACGCAGTTGCAGAGGTTCAAGGTGTGATAAGATCTCTTTATCGCCAATGACTCGTGAGGCGCGACGCTGTGAACTGTCCAAAACATCGAGAAGGTACTTGGAGCCACCACAGAGGTGCGTTGTACAACAGGCACCTTTGATCAGGCGTGAAGAAACGACATACCTTGTTGATTCGACATACCTTGAAGCTATTTTGATCACCGTTTCGATGTAGCTCCTTGGGTTCAGATCGCAGCAGATCTCCATACCAAGCAAGGTGATACTGCTTTGATGCGTCAGATTTGTGCCCATCAGATAGATCAGACGACATGTTAACAAGTTGAAATGTTGTAACCCCAATAAGCCGTGACCAGGTACGCGGCAATAAAATAAGAAAACTTCAGGTCTACAAAAATGTTCAGGCCGAATGCAACGTATTTGAATTAACAACCACTCTTAGGCTCAATTTATATTGCGGCGGAATGAAAGCGAAATTCGTATCGCTACGCGTGAAGACGCGCGCCGTCGCGGGAATGCTCTGCGCCTTGGGCCTGTATTTGGTATTCAGTTGTTTAGTGTAGATCTTTTACATGACAAAGTTGATGGAAGTGGATATTGTTTTTACCCGACTGCTAACACAGAGGGTTATGTTTTTTGATGTCTCATATTTTTGAAGCAGAAGAGAAAAGAAAGAAAGAGAAAAAAGATATTTAAATAAAATGAACGATTAAAATGCTGGACTGCCACGCAGAGGTCCCGGTTTCGATTCCCGGGCCGAGAGAAGTGTTTATATGGCCTACATTTATTTCTCTCGTGTTTGCGTGTAATTTGTGGTTGTCTATGTTATGTGTATGTCCATGGCACCCGCGATACGGGGTTTCCCTAGTGCGGGGCTATGTTGAGTGTTTGCGTTATTAATATTATTATTACTCCAGAAAAGGCTGTAACAAGACAAGAAAAGGTATACAAAAACAGGTACAACAATATAAAACACTCCCTTACAACGGTTTGACATAAACAGTCCAGACAGTTACCTACCCCAAAAGGGCCGAGTTATGCGGTATTACAAATTGGTATTAAAATTGGCACATGATTAGTAGAAGCTATTATCAATCGGTATTAAAACCATATAGTAAAGGAATCTAAATTAGACGCAATTGAAATTTTAACAGCGCTGTACGCTGCCGCGTACGAGCAGGGAGTGACGATTGAACAAAACAAAATCAGAATGGCGAGGCACTGGAATTAAAGAACGATTCAAAATTTAAAAGCGGGTAGCCAGGAACCGGAGAAAAGGTGATAAAAAGATAGGATGTAAGGAGTCACATCGTCACAAAGTAAGAATGATAATCTCCTTACAAAGGTTTTCCACTAAAGTAATAGTCTTATGGGTAACTTACAAAGAGAAATTATAACTGAAAAACCTTTGTAAGAGACTGGAGCCCCAGGTATAAACCTGTGTCACAGATGTTCAGGCACTCACCTCCGGGAACAACAATTGATAAGAGCAATTTATATATTTTAAATTTAAGTTGACACATAAGAATAACATGACATTAATGTATTTAACACAGGATGTTTTAAAATACGGTATAAGTTGAGAGTGATGTACTTTATAAAACATTTATATTATATTTTTTGCAACCTTAGTAAGGTAAATGTAGGGGTGAGGCGTTACTTTACACCGAGACAGTTGCTTTAGCTGTACCGAGCACAAGTCAAGTAATGCATGGAGTACTGTTCCCACCTTTAGGATGTCTCTCCTATATATCAACTGGCCATTTTGGATTCAATTGACAATCGTACCTAGAGGCTTATAGATGACTCGGAATTAGTGGAGGCGAAGCTGCAGTCTTGAACACCGCCGTAAAGTTGCCTGCTTATCGGTATTTACAATATCACGGAGAGTGTGCGATGGAATTACTCGATTTAATTCTGCCTTCCCTTTCCATCACCGGGAGATTAGACGTAGGCTTGGGTTCCACCCCTATGTTGTGGATATTCCAAAAATTCGCATGAAGCGCTATTCTTCCACATTTATATGGCGAAAGGCTATGTATGGAGTGGAATTCCCTGCTTGCAGACTTGTTCCCTGATGACGTTATGACTTGGACCTTTCAAGGAGAGAATGAATAGGCATTATTTAGGTGTGCTCCATCATCGACCTCATCGTCACTTTCCATAAGGTGAGATGGAGGTCAAATGCGCACTTACATTTTTATAAAAAACAAATATACAATAGGGATGTTTTCATACTGATTTCAATTCAATGTAGCTTTAATGTGTTCCCGGCTAAATCAGATTTATATAAATTTAAGGTTGACATAATAATGATAGACTTGTCGTATGTAATTTCCACAGGAGCCTACCACCTGCGTTCAGTGACGTATTTATACAAATGGTACGAAAGATGGATGCTGGACCAAGCAGCATTCTTTGCAGTGGCACTGTACGTGTTGAAGAAAATAATACAGAAAGTTTCCAATGTGATGTGTGGAAAGAAACAGAAAGTCCAGAAGGAACGTGTGTTAGAAAAACAAAAAAAGAAACTGTAATATCTTTTAGACACCTATATTAGAAATAAAAGTAACTTTTAAAATAATCGACTGTTCATGCATTTTGTGTAGCAGCGACGTTTTTTTTTTGGTAAATATAATTAAATTAACGAAATAAATATTAAGATATACAGAAGAATAATAAGATAAAACAAAGATAAATTTAAAAACAACAATTCAAATACAAATAATAAGCTACTTACATAATATTAAAATAAATAATATTACAAAACGAACGACTGTTTTCCAACGTAGTAGAATTAATAATGCAAAAAGATAAACCTGACTTCGCTGTAAGCAACAAACAGCATAAAAATGTCATTGCATAAATTATAAATTGCGTGCGAGAGTTTAGAACTTTGTACATGGTTACTTCATTACGAGATAGACAATTTGTATTCGGCCATGTACTCTCGTTCCTTAATTATGACCATCATCATCACTTTGAATTGTGTCATTACGATTACGTCGAATTCATTAGAATTACTTTAAAATCCAACTTCGACTTCCTAGGTCAGTAGTTCTGTCCTGCGATGTAGTTACCATTTCCGGAAATCCGGAATTCGGAAATAGTAGTTTATGTGACTGTTACATAATGAAAAGCATTAAAATAAGATTGTGGGCTTCAAAACTTCACACGAGTGTTTTAATGCCGAATTATGTACAGTTACATACACTGCTTTATCTATACACATATTATAAACTCTCTATTATGTGTTCAGGAACCGCATATTACGACTGGCGAAATGGCGGCAAATAAAAACTTTTCTCACTCATGTCACTCAACCGTAGTCTTTATTTAATTCATAGACAAACAAGAGTCGGCTTCAACTATAGTATCGTTCGATATCAAGTAACTTGTGAAATTTGTCATAATTGTTTGCTATTGACATTTCATTTCGGATAAAACTTCATCTCGACAGATTTTAGAATTGAGGTCGAATCAAATTGTTTTGTTTTTCAGAGATGTTCGAATTTTGAATGTAATAATAAAATCGATGTTATTATTATACAATAATAACATTTTCACAGATAAGAAATTTGTTCTAACAAAATAGTTTATCTTTATGCTGGTCGTAATTTGCGGATTTTGAACACATCATAGAGGGTTTATGATATGTATATCTATATAAAAGTAATTAAAGTGTCAGCACGCTATAATGGCCGTTATGACGTTTGTCCGTTCATCAAGTTTTGTAATAATTCATAACTACGTTGAAGGAGTTAATTGCTGTACATTGTTGCCAATTGTGACGTGCTGTAAAATTTATGTATATTTTTTACGACACAACTCGGCATTTGTTTTTCGAAATTCGAAATTAAAAAACACATAATCGAGCCACTTTGCATTGTCAGCATTGACTTACAATTATATGGACGTCGGGTCCGCGCTAAAAAGTGTCCGCACTTGTAAGGCGCTAAAATCGTATACAGAGCGCCAAACTCCGCTTTAGTCTTCATTTGTTCGACTGACAGCGCGATACTGCGATGAAATTACAATTTAAATTTCGAATAGGTTGACTTGGGACATTTTTTTCGTGGTTTTTGTATTAGACCCGTCGTCCATTTATTTGTAAGTCAATGCATGGCACCATTAGAATTACTTTGAAATCCAACTTGGACTTCCTAGGTCAGTAGTTTGTCCTACGATGCCGTAAAACCATTTCCGGAAATCTGCGAAAATGGGCGAGCTCAAGGCTCATAACCCCTAAAATAAACTTAAAGCTAAGTAGCGGGCCTGAGGGTGCCCAAGTGGGCACGGACCTCGGCTCAGGGCGCTACTGGAGACTTCCGCCAGAAGGGCGTGCTGTAGGAGAGAATGAGGGGTACGACGACCTCGCCGGCGAGGACGGTTGGTGCGTGAGGGACGGGACTGACTAGCGATCTGGTTGGCCTTCAAAGTGGCGAGAGTGATAAGGTCGTCAGGGTCGTTGAGGACTTCCCCTGGCCGACGGGTCCTATTTACGCGGTGGGGTTGTTCCCTGAGGGGGTCGTAAGAAGATGCAGCCACCACGAGGGGGTTGGGGTGGTGAGGAGCAGAGTCGAAGTATTTCCTCGATGCCTGTTTCATGAATTGGGCTATTGTGGGGAGCCGTAAATCTATGTGGAGGTTAGCGTTGCGCAGATACCGCGGGGCACCCGTCGCGTTGCGCATGAATCTATTTTGGAGAGCCTGCAGGCGGTGTATTAGCATGGGATTTGCCTGAGCGAATGAGACGCTGGCGTACGTCATGATTGGGCGGATGCAGGTCGTGTACAGTCTCACCTTATTGCGAAGGGAGAGTTTGCTATGCTTGTTGAGAAGGGGATGAAGCCGGCTCATAACAAAGTGGGCGCGATCGCGGACGATTTTCACGTGTGCTTTGAATGACAGCTTCCTATCGAGCGTAACTCCTAAGTATTTGACCGTGTTCACCCAAGGGATTAGGCGGCCAAAGAGCGAGATCGGGGTGAGATGCCCTCCCACTGCCAACGCTCCGTCTTTTATATTATTGTTGGCCTGCCGTACCGCTCGCACTCTTTTTAAGTGTGCGAGCCGGACGGCACCAATGTAGGAGCGGGACGGGAGAACTATAAAGACTCCAAGCAAGACCCGCCTGCCTCTCATTTATTTACCAAAATTATAATTAACATAACAAGAACTTAACATAACTAATATGTATAATAATAACAAATCACAATATAAATTACTCAATAAATCACTTGGGCGCGAACACGGTTTCGTCCTGAACAAGAACAGTTAATATTACTTCTATAGCTAAGTATATATTTGATACAATAAATAGAAAAATTCGTTCGGACTTTAGAATGTATAGTGATGAATGATGATATGCTGTGGGGACTTGTGAAGAAAACATATTATACTCGATTTAGAAAAAAAAAATAGTTTAATTTCCAACAAAGCGTCGAAAGGTTGGAGTCCGGCCACAACGTGAATTTTAATTCCTTTGTGGTGAGAGTATCGACTGCACATTTGTCGACCTTCATGAAGGAGGAGATTTGGCCGGAGGGTGTCATATATCGACGATTCCGCAGCCGGTTACCTAACACTAGATTGCGCCACACATCGCCGACAAGTGCAATTCGTATAGAGTAGTTAGAACTAGTATAGATTTTAAGGCTTTCGTGGTTATTCACTAAATGATTATCACAAATTTAGACTAAACGAAGAATTGTCGATCGTATGAAGGAACACATCCGAGCAGTAAAAAAAGCACAACATCTCACACAGACTGATACCAACCACTGGATCGAGTTCCATAGCGCCAGGTACTGTCGGCAGATCGTCACTACATACCACGGTTGGTACGAGAAGACATCGAGATCACGAAGTACAAAACATTTAACCTTAATAGATAGTTTTAAATTGTCCAGTGTTAGCCCTATGTATGTTAGTCCTCAAGGTAAATAAGATCATATGGCCTGAACTAAATAAATAAAATAAAAAAAAAATAAATAAAAAAGTCATCTCTCATATTACAAAATCTTGGTTTGTTACCCCTGCCTACCTTATTCATTTATGAGGCTAACATTTTTGTAAAAATAAATATGTCAGCGCATTCGCAAAATAGGAGATTAGTGGCGTCACAGTTAATTGATGGTCATCATTAAAACGATTCTAGCGCTACCTAGCATCGATAATAGAACAAACACCAAGCACTTGGAAGGCGGCCATATTGAGCGGGTTGTCATCCTTGGGTCGTATTGACGTGTTTGGTGGACGATATTTTTGAATCCTAATTAATTATAGCTATCCTTGATTGTTTCCTTCAGTTAGAGATTCTAAAATTAAGAATAATAAGAGGATGGTAAGTTATATAATCCTAAACAGTTGCAAATCGCAAAGATCTGAGGGGCACTGTCACTGCGCCCGTCACCCTGAGACATAAGTTGACAAGTCCCATGTGCCTGTAATTTGACCAGCGCACTTCAAAACCATTACTACTTGGCGGCAGATATAGGTAAAGTGGTAGAACTTCCCTGGACGAACTCTTTCACAGGGAGCTCTACTGCTGCTAAGCTATTGTTTGTACCTACTCTACTATTTGTTATCTTGACCACCATGTTTGTAACAAATAAATTATTTTATTGATTGATTGAAGTAACTGTCTGGAAAACCTTAGAGTTCATTAAAAAAAACGTGTTGAATTCGTATTTTTTAACGTCAAAATAACCGATTTTTTTATGTCTGTGTGTGTATCTAGGTTTGTATGTATATTATGTGGCCTTACTCCTTTATACGTTTTACTCTCACGTTTATAGTTAGCAAAATATGTTTATTCTTTCTATTTTAGATTAGTTATCGTAGTAATAAATTGATTCGTGTTGAATGCTTAAAATAATAACGCATAGAAACCTAGTCCGCACACGCTAAGTGAGGCAAATTGAAGCGCGCCCAATGGGCCTACACGAGCGGGCGTGCATTCGTTTTGCTCAAGGTCAACTTGCACCGCGAACAGCTCAAGAATTTTAGCTAAAAATGACGAAATGTGCGGTAAATGACTGTAAAAATACGTCAGACAAACATAAAATAGATACTAACATCACATTCCACAAGGAAGTAACGCGTTTCAACTTGTATTTTTATATAAATATTCACTAAAACCGAAAATTAACCTACCACTAAAACTAGCCTACATGAATTTGATTTTTGCCTCACTTGTGACAGTTCGTTTGATATGAAACTATCATTCTATGCGTTATTATTCTAAGGTTGAATGTAATGGTATTTGTATAAAAAATTCATGGTATTTACGTATATAATAACTATGTTAATAAATTATGAATATGTCAAAAATTATGAATATTACGTTTTTTCATTTTTATTATTTAGTCATTACATAACACACTATTTGTTAATTGTGTGTATTTGATTGCAGACATAGAAATGTCAGTGTCTTGTGTGTGGTGTTTGGTTGGTGCGCCTGTGACGCACTCCATGGGCTCCATATACTACTAGCGCCGTGGCTGTTACACATAGGAAATGAAACTATTTTTCCAGATTTAAATAGTAATGCAGTACTAATTAATATGTTTTAACTTATTCTAATTTCCATTACATATTATACAATAAATTTAACTTAATAAAAATTCATGTTGTTACAATAAAATAATTTGTAAAACAATGTAGCGTAAATTGGAATGTTTCTTTGTAATTGGTATTTAATTAATAACTTTCGTAACTATAGTAAAAAAATAGGGTAGTTTGCATTAATATTAGACATAACTGGTTGATGACTGTACCACCTCAGTCACAGTCAACCGTGACCATGGGACCTGTAAAAGGTCCGAAACTTTGGTTTGTTTGAAACAACAAATATACGCGATTTAAATATGAAAAATAAGTTTAATTTCCTATAATACTATAAACGTATTACGTTACTACCAAATAAAGATTTAAAAATTGATAATTTATTAATATTAAGTATTTTGTAAACCGTCATGGAACAAAAGTTATTGTTTATGATGTTAGTAATATAGTCTTGCTATGTTGTTAATAATTTTGTTAATGATAATGTTAATAATTTACAAATGAACCTGAATATTTTTTGTCCATTCATGATAGGAAGCGTGTGTAATAGAAAAAAGTATAGATAGTCAATTCATCTGGAATGTAATTTTATTCAAGATGTCCAAAAGCTATTATTGCACCTTCTTTTTACGCCCTGCATTTGATTTCTGTTTTTGTAATAAACCTTCCTTCATCTGCACCTCCTGTTTCTTTCTGCACATCATACTACAAATTGTCTGTATTACTTTCTTCAACACGTACAGTACCAATACAAGGAATGCCACTTGGTCCAGCATCCATCTTTCGTA
>NW_020653904.1:0-12239 GCF_003589595.1 Hyposmocoma kahamanoa
ACACAATTTTAATTATGTTTGTACTTAATTCATCGTAACCTGTACTGTTTGTACTCTTTAAGTCTCTTATTATTTTACAAAGTTTGTCAGATTAAAATTTATTTTTTTACTTTACATAAAAACTAATTCGATGCCAGAACGAAGCGACTTAAAATATTGTTTATTAAAGAACAATGTAACAAATTGAAATATATATTGATAACATGTTATATCGGAATTCCGTTGTATTAATAGATTTTGACATTAATTTTTAATTATTATATTTTTTAAATAAAGCGACTTACAATATAATAAACAAATGGTCTATAGTAGAGTATGCGCATTTGTGTGTCTACATATGTGAAGGTGTATGTGTGTATGTCTATGTAAATATCTGACAAATTTCTGCAAGTTTTCTTTTTTTTGATAGTTTTTTTATTTTTCTAGGGAAGCCAAACGACAAGGCTGAAATAATTCATTTCGTTGTCGTTTTCAATTAAAATACAAATTGATAGAAGCCATGCAAAAAATGTCAACCTATTTATTAGCATATTAAAATAGACTAGATTCAAAAGGAAAAGGAAAAATCACGAAACTACCTCTAATTTTCACATTCTTTCGATTTATTCTCGAAATGCTACAGGTTATTAGGACAAAAGTTAGATAATTAATGATATTTATACATGATCGACTATTGTCGTTACGGAGTTTTTTTAATCCCTTTAGTTTTAGAGTTATTCCGCTAAAACGAATTTAGCACTTACGGCATTTTAATGCGCAAAACACAATATGTCCTGTCGCATGTCACGGGAACTTCAAGCATATAATTGTTTCACAAATTAGTTACTATCACTCCGTTGAGACGAGAGGTCGTTGACAGAATTTGCGGCTGAGCGGTTTAATCGTCATCGTAAATTATCAATATTGATGGCTAATTGTCGAAGGTAAGTTTGTGAATTACCTACGTATTTTGAACGGTATAATAAAAAATATTATTTTCATGTGCATAAGCGCACTTAGAACTTACGACTTTTGGTTTCATCAGTAATAGGACTAAAAATTCATCGGTATAAGAGCGAAGATCGTGCAGACGATTTTAGTTCTTTTGAATATTTGCTGAATAACATTTAAATTAGGAAATGAAACTATTTTTCCGGTTTTAAATCGCGTATATTTGTTTGAGAAAACAAATAGACGCGATTTAAATCCGGAAAAATAGTTTCATTTCTTATGTGTAACAATCGCGAAAACCTAAGAACTCGAAACATTTAAATTAGTTTATTCCCGCTTTCACGGGCCACTTGATTGATATGACGATACCTGTAAATGGTAAATTTTTACATTACATATTATAAAAAAATAATATTTGTAAAAATGACAGTATGATTTATGCTTTATTTCCGATACATTCTGGAAACTGAATTTCTAGAATCTTTCCACAAAATTTATGAAAATTTAAGATATAAAAATTTGAGACGTCATAACTTATTTACGTGTTAGGCATTTGAAAAAAAAAACCGAACACGTATTTTTTATTTCCATTAGGCAGTATATATACTCCTTTAAAATGGTCAGCGGTTTTTCATCATCCTGTATAAACATAATACAATACTTACTGTACTGGAACCGGTTGTAAATTTATTAGTCCTATTGACGACTACACAGTTTTTTTCTGTTCCACACAAAATTTGTGTCTAATGAAATTTTATAAAGTACAATACCTATATAGAATAGACACGAAAATAAACAAATTGCTCTAATCTTCTTCTTGTCGAGTCAAAGACAAAAACCAATACAGTAATTGTGTTATCAATGTGTTAAATTTCTTTAAACTTAAAATTTTATTTATTTCATTTAAATTTCTTTTGCTTTAATGTAAAATACCTACTATTAAATATGTGTAATTATTTTGTTCAATATCCAAATCAATTCTCGTAATAAAAAAAAACAACGATATCAACTATTTATTCTCTGCCTGTACTAAGTCCTTTCTATATTTTGTGTGTGTTTTGCAGAGGTAACCTAACAATCAATTACATCAAAATCATACTGTCATTTTTACAAATATTATATATTTATAAAATATATGTAATGTATAACATGTAAATGGTTTCATCATATCAATCGAATAGCCCGCGAAAGCGGGAATAAACCAATTTAAGTGTTATCCGGCACATAATAACAACTGAAATCGTCTGCACGACCTTCACTTTTATACCGGTGAATTTTTTAATCCTATTACTGATGAAATCAAAATTCGTCAGTTCTAAGTGCACTTATGCACACTACACACACACTCACAATATTTATTTTACCGTTCAACATAGGTAGGTAATTCACAAACTTACCTTCGACAATTAGCCATCAATATTGATAATTTACGATGACGATTAAACAGATCAGCCGCGAATTTTGGCAACATCCTCTCGTCTCCACGGAGCGATAATGACTAATTTGTGAAACAAATATATGCTTGAAGATCCCGTGACATGCGACTTGAGATGTTATCTTTTGCGCATTAAAAATGTCGTAAGTGCCAAATTAGTTTTAGCGGAATAACTCTAAAACTAAAGGGATTAAAAAAAATCCGTCACGACAATAGTCGATCATGTATAAATATCATTAATTATCTAATTTTTGTCCTAATAACCTGTAGCATTTCGAGAATAAATCGAAAAAATGTGAAAATTAGAGGTACTTTCGTAACGTTCCGGAATACGAACTCGATTCAATGCTCAAGTCAGGATTGCACTGGCAACACAAGCACTGGAAATACGACCCTAATGGCAGGGACTTGAGTATGATTTCGAGTGCTTTAAACCATACTCAAATCCTGACTTGAGCATTGAGTAGAGTTCTAGAATACGACCCTAAAACTAAATGGACTAAAAAAATCCGTAAGAACAGTAG
This sequence comes from Hyposmocoma kahamanoa, assembly GCF_003589595.1. NCBI lineage: Eukaryota > Metazoa > Arthropoda > Insecta > Lepidoptera > Cosmopterigidae > Hyposmocoma > Hyposmocoma kahamanoa. The sequence continues at coordinate 2,890 of NW_020653904.1, forward strand.
TCGATCATGCATAAATATAATTAATTATCTAATTTTTGTCCTAATAACCCGTAGCATTTCGAGAATAAATCGAAAAAATTTGAAAATTAGATGTTGTGTTTTCGTGATTTTTGTCTATCGAGGAAACTTTATTGTTTTATGTTTCTGATTAATGTCAGTGCTTCAATATATCCTGTAGTTACTCGTATAATATTTTATTTTTAACTTTAAAGTGGATTTACTCCTCTAAAATCAATTCGAAGATTAGGAATTTTTCCTCTGCTCCCTCTTAATGAGGTTATCCGACAGAGAGCCTAAGGTCACCGATATAGCTCGTGCAATAAACAAGCTGAAGTGGCAGTGGGCTGGCCATTTCTGTCGAAGAACCGATAACCGATATGGGGAAATTGAGTTCTAGAGTGGAGACCACGACTCGGCAAACGTAGTGTAGGACGCCCTCCGGCCAGGTGGAGTGACGACTTGCGAAAGGTTGCTGGCGGGAAATGGATGCGACAAGCTGAGGACCGGGCGAAATGGCGCACATTAGGGGAGGCCTATGTCCAGCAGTGGACTGCGATAGGCTGATGCGACTGCAGTAATTTTTACAAGTTATTATTATATAGTACTGCATGATTGACAACCGCGCTGTCAGTCGAACAAACGAAGACTGTTGCGATTGACGCTCTGTATGCGATTTTAACGCCCTATAGGTGCGGACACTTTTTAGCGTAGACCCGACGTCTATTATTGTCCATGTTTCAAAATATATACCTACCATTCGAAATTCAAATAGTTGTGTAAAAGTGTATAACTTTCAGTGTGCCCCATGTAATAATTATTTTTAAAACATAATAATGATCTATCATTGCAGTATATACATACATACATATACTTCATGCCTTTTTCCCATCGGGGTAGGCAGAGACAACAGTCTTCCACTTGCTAGTCCTGACACACATGTTTCGCCTCATTAACATACATCAGTGCTTTCATACACGCTTGTCGGTTAAGAGTACTCTTGGCCTGACCCTTCTTTTCTATTGCAATGTATACTATCTACATTTACATATATACACTATATGTTGAGTGTGTGTGCGTTATATACATATAATGTACTATGTACCGTGTACCTTCTTTGACTCTTGTAATATAAATTAAAACAACATACAATATGAATAAAAATTTTATTTTCTTATTAAATTACTCAGGTACTAAAATCAGATATAATTAATTTGCAAAATATTTGGTAGACCTTTTCTGAATAAGCCCTATTTTTATACAATAGAAAATAATGAATACAATGTTTCGCTTTATAATCAATAATACTGGTAAATATAAAGAATGTTACAATGTTATCGGCAAATGCACTCATATTTTAACTTATTTGATAGGCTCATTCTTGTAATTTAGTTAGTGATAGAATAATTGCCAGATGGTAAAGGACTTAATTTTTTTATTCAAAACTTAGTATGTTTTTGTATTATAAATTGTATATTTGTTTGTGCATGTTTCTTAAACAAAGCAACATTTCGGTCTCTTTATAGATCCCATGATCACAGCTGACAATAAAGTCGACAACTAATTATGTCTATTACAGTGGTTTGTTTGAAAAAACAAATATTTAGACCTAAACAAAATAGTATCATTTCAAAATAGTGTAGCAATCGCAAAAACTTAAGAAGTCTACATAAAGACCGCACTCTATAATTAGTGCTAACATTACGTCCATTATACAGTTTGATAAATTTGCGATTTAGTCAAACATGACTTAACATTACATTTAAAAATGTATAAATACACACAGAAAAACCTTTAATTGTTCTCATCTGTACACTTTTTTTCTTGAGTGGTTCATCACTATCACTATTAACACCAAAGAGAATGTCTGTTGTCAACTTCAAAGTCACAAGCATCATATCTTTCTTTGGAAACACATTTCATAGATCAAACACATCTGTAATGTTTGTTGTAAAGTCACATCCTATGTTTGTATTCACCATTTCTTTTGCAACTGCCACCAGGCCATCGCTGATGGCAAAACAACATACATAGATCAGTATTTCTTTATCTAATTTGTCAAGAAGTTCCTTTTCTTTGATTAAACCATTAAAATTTGAGAGAAATTCAACAGCCGTAGCGGTAACTTCATTGTAATGTGTATCTTTGCACTATCTCAAACAACTTTAAAATATTTTATTAATAAAATCGTTACCCTTTACATATGATTGAAATAGATAAGGATTCACATAACTAAACATAGTATTATGGTTTAACCATAAAACAGAATCCGGATTTAAGTCATTAGTGTAAACTTTGCATTAATGTTTTACAGTTGGTACAGAAAACTGTCCAATATCACAAAATGCATCAAATAGGAATTTGAAGATGGGTTTCAAGAAGCTTACAATGTTTTCATATTCTTTACTGAGACAGAGCTTCCAACAGATTTTGGACAAATTAAACTGGAACTGACATTCATTCTCTTTGACAGTCACTAGGAAATCCTTGTCACTGGCGATCACCTCCATATTAAAGTTACAATATCTATTGTCAACGCTATTACCTTTATTAACAACATTGTGGCAAGTCTTAAATTTGTCAAGTAGAACTTGTCCAATGAACCGCTGCTAGTCTAAGAGGTGTTTTTTGAGGTTCAAGTGAATGATATGACCAATTTGAGAAAAGCTTACGATTTCTTCCTGCTCTGGAACGACAGTTATGAAAATCGTATCAAATTTGAAATTTTCATATTAAAGTCGCACTTCTTTGATATCAAACTTGGATTTGTCCTCTTCGGATATGTCCGTCCGATTATTTATTTATTCAGGGTTGAAAAATATGCGTTTCTTGAATGATGCGTCGTACCAACTCTGCACTGGTTTGAAGTTTTGTACTTTTAAAAAGTAGATCTTGCACAATCTGATGATTTTGGCGAGGTATTTTATGGGAACTTAAATGTTACGCGAAAATTTCTCACGAATTTGCACTTTCATCTCGCGAACACCAACTAGCGGCAATAGCACGGACGCTGACAAATTCATTTTGCGATACAGTACACTAAAAAACCGCACAATACAATACCAGTCAATGTGCACTAACTATTAGAAAACCCAAGCTACAAAAAACAAAAATTGTACTGATACTAACCTATATTAGTGTTATGTTGTGTCCAAGTAAGAAATCCTCTTTAATATAACTCGAGGTCGTAATTACGATATCACAAGAATTTTTTTCAAAACATCTACAATTTGTAGAGAAAGTGGCAAACGAACTGGCTTTTTGATTGATGGTCGACCGTGCGTGTGTGAGACTGTGAGTGAAGGCTAGTGATACTTATTTACTTGTCTTGTTATATAAAAAATATCGATGTATCAATTTAGATATTCGCAGTCACAGCAAGTGCTATACGAATATTTGAAAATAATACCAACGTATGTGTTGTTGAGCGTCACTTTGTCAAATACATATGTATAAAAATAATACAAAATCTAAGATGGAAGGTGGTAAGTCTTGGCGGAGCCTCCAAGCCTGTTTAACATGCTGATTAACTCCTTTCTCTCCATATATTGCAGCAGACGACCAAGACTGTACTTTTTTACCAGGAAATTCATTAATAAAATTTAATACAACCAACACGTTCAATTTTCTGAATCTTACTTTATACGTATTACGTTTATTAGATATTGTATTTTAGGAATGGGAATATATTTCAGAATACTACTGGCCCACTGGCTTCGGAAAAATATCGACATATCGATATATTTATTTCGATAAATATCGAAACTATATTATATCGACTTTTTTTCAAACGCCCATCCCTAAAAGATACGTCATTTTGACGCTAACGTTTAGAAATTGCAAGACTTTGGTTTAGACTATTTTTAACTTTTTGGTGAGCATTTGAGATTTTAGACAGAATAGACATAGGTGAATTTAGAAAACTCGATTTATTATTAAATATTTACATAAAATTATTTACGTATATACGATTATCTTAAATACGTAAATAAGATCGTTGCGATCGATACGTAAATGTAAAAAAAAGATTAGTTTATATGTCAAGTGATCATTTGTCCCCAAGAATGCGTTTACCAATAATCCTTTTTTTTGTATACAAGATTATTGGCGTTTACTTAATTTTCTCAAACATGCTCGGTAATATTTGCATACTTTTAAAAAACGAACACGGAAAGTTTGTCAAAGGACCATGCGACTTCTTCCCGGCCAAGGCCTGCAAAGTAAGTATGAAAATCCATTTGTTATGTAAACAAGCAAAAGATAAACTTATACAGCCAACTGGCCCGTTTTCATAGCTGCGAGAATTAAAACTATCTACCTGTACAACTTACTTTAAAAAAAACAAAATGGCGGTAACATTGAATATAAAGTGTTTTGGTATTCTTTTGCTTTTTCGTGTTTTTTTTCGCTCTGGACCTTCTGGAGGGAAAAGTGTCGTTTTTATTTTGACTTTCAATTATTTTGTGAAATCTAGTTTAAAGTGGAATAGGATAGTGCTATTGTGCCTTAATCGAAGATTAAAACGCGAAAGTATACGAATCTCGAACTAAAATATACCCGTATCGGCTCGTTTTAAGGAATCCCGAGTCAATCTAAACACGCCGCCTCAAATTGCCTATCCTCTTTGTGGCGGCCATATTTACAGAAACATAATTAAACTTCATGTTTAGGCTGATGGCTTTGCCAAAGCCTTAATAAATTAAAAAAAATAATTGTATTTTGGTCGCGAAAATGAGTCCTAGTGAGAAGAGGTATAACGAAAAAACAGTAATAGGTACACATTCAAACACATCATTAGAAGTTTAGCAGATAACTATTAATGTGCCTGGAAAAAGAATAACATTTTCTTGTAGCAATTGTATAAATTTTAATGTTAATTAATATTTTTTTACTTTTTCTATTATACATGTTCCTCTCTGTCTATTATTCCCTCGCATTGTTTGAGAAAAATTCTATACATGCTTCGGCGGGAACGGGGATTGCTTAACTCGTATTAATACAAAGCCTCGCTGGCCCTCATCCTTGAAGTCATACTCGTCCAGCAATCCCTTACTTCCCGGCCTCAGCAATAATGTACTAATAAGAAATTTGGATAAAACGTGTATTTTTGAAATTATTTCGTGACTTTTTGCCAATATGTAAAGAAAAACAACTTTATTTTAATACAAAAAAAAATAGTAAAACAGTTTCTAGGTTTGTAACATTCACATAGTTAGTAGGTAGGTATTTTATATCTACGTAACACTAATCTTGAATTTCATACATACTTATTTGTCAAGTTGACAGTTACGACACGGAACAGACAATGTGGTCTATCGTAAAACCTGAAACACCATTTAGCGAACACATTGAATGTTTATCCGCTCAAATTGTTGTTTGAAACTCCCAAATGACCTTCTAGGTACCTGGCCAATGGCTTTCAAATGTATTATGTTGTTTTGTTTTGTTTTGACTTCATTATCAGGATCCCGAACAACATTAACTGGGCAAAATAAAAAATACTTATTCAAGTCTGACGCAGTGAACTCGTACCCTTGTTATTATAACAAAGCCACTTGTGATCATATGTCAAAAGTGCTTTTAACACATGAAAGTCCTGAAAATAATACATGTAATGTAAAATAGTGCAGTATTGAGGCGCAATTATCTCTGCGTCTCAGAGTATTGAATGTACCTGTTATTTCAATTGTAGCATAAGATATACATTGATAAATTTAATATCCTCTACTTTACTGCCCGCCGCCGGTTTGCGCTGGCCCTTACTTTCATTAAGCGCCTGATAAAAAAGAAAGACCAGAAAGAAAAACAATATTTATCTCGAGTTCTTAGGTTTTCGCGAATGTTACACATAGGAAATGAAATTAAAAATAAGGTATTTAATTAATAACTTTGTAACTATAGTGAAAAAATAGGGTGGTTTGCATTAATATTAGACAACTGGTTGACGACTGTCACCTTTGTGACTGTGACCTCAGTCAATCGTGACTATGGGACCTGTAAAGGGCCCGAAACGTTGGTTTGTTTGAAAAAACAAATATACGCGGTTTAAATCCGGAAAAACAGTTTTATTTCCCAAATATTTATTTCGTTTCATTTTCATACAACAAATAAAAAGCAACGCTTAATAATTGAGACAAGAAAGTCACTGAGATCTTAAATCGTCTCTAATCAGCGTTTGCTGGGTGGGTTATGTTATAATGCATAAGGGCGCTCCTTCACCGAGAACATTCACCTGTAATGTGACATTCAATATTCGTATACGAGCATTACATTACAAACTACCTCCCTCACCGGCGAGCATTCGTCTGCGAACACTCGTTTTTGAGCATTACATTAAAAACTGCCTCCTTCATCGGCGAGTATTCGCCTGTAATGTAACATCCAAGATTCGATTAGGCTGCGATTCCACCAGAATGTGCGAGCTAGCAAGGCGGGCGTGCGAGTGCCTCTGAGAGCCCGCGAGTACCAGGTGTGCCCGCGAGAGCCTACGAGTGCCTTTGAGGGTCTTGAGTGCCTTTGAGCCCCTTTGAGCGCCTTTGGGCCTCTTTGAGTGTCTTGAGCACTCAAATGCACTCTTTGCTATAGCTTGAGTAAGTACCTATTATGAACAGTGTAGAAAGTGCGAATACAAATTGCAGTTGCGGCAACCGGCGACAGTGTCCGACTAACGCAACCAGCGACAGTGGCCGACTGCCGCAACCAGCGACTGTGTCGATTTCATATCAATTGTATGGAAATAGAATATTCGCTTCTAGTTACTGGTTGCTTGTATCCAACACTGACACACGTTTGTGCGGTGCCTTAGAAGACATTTGGTTTACGCAAGGTATAAACTCATTTCTGAAAGTCTATGTTTGCATAGATAAAAGAGAGAAATTTATCTCTACAAACCTAATAAAGTAAGGTGGCTCACAAAAGGTATGTTATGTAAATCAAGCAAGATGCGGTTTTTGATTACAGTAAATAAAAAATACGGTTCTGTATTAACATATCGGCAGAGCTATTTAAGCGTTTACAGTATTTTTTGTTTGAAAATTTTGCGATCGGCGTCTCTAGTACAGACAGAAATATAAAAAAACAACTAATTCTTCTTAAAGCCTATGGCAAATGGTAAACAAACACACTAACGAAAAGAAATGTGGAAAAACTGAGGAATTCCCACATTTCCATTTCCAAAAAATAAAAATTTTTAAAAGCGGAAATTTTTGTCATGACCCTGCACTATCCTAACAACATAATTAACGATTTTTTGTACAAAATAACAAAGGCTAAAATACCGTTCACTTTTAATTTATCTTCCAAAAGAAATCATCTTTAATTTAAGGAGCTCGTCGGGATTCTCTACATAATATGCGCTTGGGTATGGCGGCTACAATCTGCATGACAATTCCACATGCATTTAAAATAATATAAAAAAGTAGAGTATGTAATAAATAAAATACTTGTTTAATAATACGACCTATCATTGGAATGCATACACTCTACATTTATATATACTTATGTAGTGTGTACCTATTTTGACTCTCTCTCTCTCTCTCATCTCAGCGTTGTCTATTTTGACTCTTGTAATTTAAATTAAAACAACACATACAATATGGAGCAAAATTTTTTTCTTATTAAAATAAAATCTTTTAAAAAAGCTTTGGTGGACAGGGAACTCTCTTTCTTAATAAGCTCTAATCTAATGCTCTAAAGTTTAAATGTCAGGGTATAGATATAACTGCCTCCATGACCATGCCGGACCGCCACGCAGACGTCCCAGTCTCGATTCCCGGGCCGGGAGAAATATTTGTATGGCCTACATTTATTTCTCTCGTGAGGTTGGGTGTAATTTGTAGTTGTATATGTGTGTGTCCATGGCACCCGCGACACAGGGTTTTCCCTAGCGCGGGGCTATGTCGAGTGTGTGCGTCATTATTATTATTATTATTATTAAAATTATATAAAGATACATATATTTTTATATAATTAGAAAACGTGTATACAAAGTTTCATTTTATAATCAACAATACCGGCAATTACAAAAAAAATGTTACAATGTTATCGACTAACATACTAATATTTTACTTATTCGATAGGGACATTCTTGTACTCAAGTTAGTGATTAATTAGTAAGCACTTAATTTTTGTTCAAAACTTTATGTACACGTTGAAAATTACACTATTATTTTTGGATCTACATCGTGTATTTGTTTATATTTCGCACAAGAAAACATATACTGTCGTAACTAAATATTGTAGAATTGACAAAACACAATTCGAAAAAAAAAAAAAAAAAATACTGAATGGCTCTAATTGAGAATAATGTGAGTAATTTTATCTAAACATAATACTTAATTATCTCTTTATAAACGAGAATATATATATATATATAATGCAATAAAGAATATAAAAATGTACGAAAAATTATTTGATTAAATGTCCCAATTTTTTTCTTCAGATACAATATAAGAAACTGAGTTTATATAAATTAATAATTTATAATATAAATTAGCATTAAAAAATAAGTGATATTTATTTATTTTGTATGAAAACATATTTTATGAAATTTGACCAACTTCTGCTGTTTCGATGTTTTCGTCTCATACAATCAAATGATCCCCTCATGAAACTGAGTCGACCAACACTAAAAAAATTTTGATCAATTTTATTAATTTTTATGGACAACACACGCTTGATCAAAAAATTTACTATGCCAAAATTGTTTTCTTAAAAAAGACAGTATACTTGTATCTTCTACGGTTTTGGATATCCCCAAACTGTCTCATTTAAAAAACACAGTGGTTTCATTTAAAAAGTATAGTGATTTCATTTACTACTTTTTTAAATCATATTGTCGCAATTCTACAACTTTGAGTTACGACAGTATTTGGTATTGCATGCCAATAGATTTTTTTTAAAACCAATGTTTCGGACCCTTTAAAGGTTCCATGATCACAGCTGATAGAGACGAAGTCATCAGCCAGTTATGATTATTATGTTGGTTTGTTTGAAAAAACAAATATTTAGATCTAAATAATATAGTATAGTTTTCAATGAGTAGCAATCGCGAAAACCTAAAAGTCTATATAAAGATTGCACTTTATAATTGGTGTTAACGTTCCATCCAAAACAGTATAATTAAGTTTGATTTAATCAAACTTGACTTAACATTACATTTAAAAAGAGTATAAATACACACATAAAAATCTTTAATTGTCCTTATCTGTACACTTTTTTTTCATGGGTGGTTCATCATTATCACTATTAACACCAAAGAGAATATCCGCTGTCAACTTCAAAGTCACACGCATCATCTCTTTCTTTGGAGACACATTTCTTACATCAAAAACATCTACAATGTTTGTTGTAAC
>NW_020653905.1:0-12581 GCF_003589595.1 Hyposmocoma kahamanoa
AAACACAGTTTTGCCCGAAAACAAGACGCTGAGTTGGCAACTCTGCCGCTTGGACGAGACGGCTCACTCCAAAATCTATCTTGAAGAGAGACGCACGCACATTTTCTTGTAATAGCGATTTCCGCAAAGTTAATTTTTTTTCGTAATTTAAATCGTATTTAAATCGTTTGTGTTTTAAACCCACTTGTTTGGTAAGTGTTGAACACGTAACTTTCTTTTACCTATATTATGCCTTTTTGTAACGCCTATTTAAATTGTAGTCGTAACGGTTTTTTTTTTGATTTTGTAATGTTTGTCTATTTTTTGTAATTTGAAATGTTTTGGAATTTCCATGTTACTCCGTTCTGATTGTGACAATCACGCAACGCATGGTGCTTTTCCCCACCTCTTTGTTCACTGCCGTTGTCAGAATCAGGGGAGCAAACCGTAGACAGTGCTAACTGGACCAATGGGTATTCCAGGGTCCGAGGTTCCGGTACCTTATTACCGTTCTCCTCGTCGGCTGGCCTGAGCCCAGAGAGCGACACCGTGCCCCGGACATCTATTCGGCGGACACTTTCAACCCGCACCCCCGGACTTCATTTCGGCGGACGGATCCGGTCCTGTCCTGGTTACTTTAACCCCGGACGTTACTTCGGCGGAACAGCCAGGGGAGTACCAGCTGCTGGTCGTAGGAAGGTAAAAGTTCAGTGAATAACCGTTGGGTTTTAAAATAACGAACCGCGCCCAAATAAATTTTGATTACAAGGGTATTCCTTCTTTTATTTAAAAGGCCCCCCGTAACAATATAACAAAAGAAAAGTCTATGGTAACATAATTTGGCAATGCTGCACTAAACAAATTATAAAGGCGCCATTACACTTAGCAATGAAAACGGTTTAATCAAAACTAAATATTATGATATCAATTGTAAACCAAATTACGAGAAAAATGTAATTATCTAGAAAAATTAGCAACTCGGAAACTAAAATTTGCTCGAATCTGGATACTATACAAAAACAATATGAAGACATGATATGCGAGCTCCGAGATGAGGGACTTACTTACCGAGTTGCCCAGTTTCAGTAATGTCTAAATGGCTTATACAACGCAAGACACAAGACACTAGGTGTGTCCAAGTTACATTTCCAATCGGCCGTCGAATTGTTACTTACTGGCAGACTATAACTACAAAGAGAAACGAATTTTAGTTTTTTGTTGCCCCGAAATTAAAAGTGTTGTAAAGACAAATACCAAATTTTTTTTCTTGATGGTACATTCAAATCATGTCCGTCACCTTTTACTCAAATATATATACTATCCACGGGTAGACTCGTCACTCACGCGATGCGCTCCTCCTACCGCAAAATGGCGGCTATTTGGTTTTGCAAATTAGAAAAGGATTCAGTTTAAATACAAGTTTTTATAAATAAAAATTATTATTCTGCATTGCTAAATGCAGGACATGCAGGAAATGGAAAGGACATTCCTTTCCATTAAATGTCAACGACACTTTGGTGGACGACTGCACATTTATTGGCGTTGCACCCACTGTACGTAATGGAAAACTTGGAAAATCATCAATACGCAACTGCAACCTTTCCGCAAAATAACGAGAAATTACTGAAACCGAAGCATTAGTATCCACCAACGCCTCGTAACTTACATCATTAATAAAAACAGATACAAAAGGTACACTAAAACTATCAATTGTAGACAAATTTTCTACACGTTCAGCTGCGCTTTGCTGATATTCACGTTGAGGAGATCCCCACGAAGATTCACTACTATGTGCCTGTGAATACCCTTGACTTGGCGTATCCTGATGCACGACTGGTGCTCGTGGCACTTGACATTCCGACTGCTTAGACTCGGGTCTAATTATCGGTGCAGAGTCACCCTGTGTTTGCTAACAGTGAGAGTGCTCCATGTAACAATATACTGGCAATTCAATATCTTGTCGACTCACATTATAACTGTGATTAAATATATCATCTGCTTGCATAATTGTTTTCCTCTACTCCTCTTTCGATAAATACAAATTACCAGCCAGCATCCATTTAAAATTGGGTATCAAAGATTTCAAGAAATGCTTAATAAACTGAACATCTTGAATATTCGCTTTCGTCGCTAACTCTTCTAAACTGTAAAAAAACTTCTAAAAAATAACTTATCAACGATTCATTAGGCCCCTGTCGCCTATAATAAAATTCTCGGGCGTAATCTATCTGTGAGGGAAATTCCTCTCTTAGCTTCTGTGCAATCACATCATACGTCATGTATGAAGAAAAATACATTCTGTACCATTGTAGAGCTGGCCCCTCCAAATACAATGCAAACACGTATCTCTTCTGCACATCAGACCAATTATTTAATACACTGATGGTCTCAAATTGATTGAAAAACTTATCTACGTCGTTGAATCCATTAAACCTTTGTGTCGACATACCATACATATTTTCTTCGTGCACTTTTCACTGGTATCAATTATAAAATAATATTAAATAAGTAGAAATATAAATTACGACCTTTTGTTACGCTTTCCTGGTTATTTTTTCGTAAAAATATATAAAAAAAATTCCAACGGAGTTCTCTTCATTGGAACTTTTCCATCATTCGCAAGCTTGTGTTCACCATTTGAAAGCTTGAATTATATTATACTTCTCCCATTGCCAGATTTTTCAAAATAAAAATATAAAAAATTTTCACATCGTAATTCACGCTTCAATCATTAGAAAGCCGGCGAATTCCACCATTTTGTAATGAGGGGTATAGCTCTAATGCATAGCGAGAGGTACTTTTATGAATATAAACTGGAATAATCTTTAAAAATATACTTTATTTAACTTTTTTACATGTTACTCGTTTTGGGTTACAAATCAATAATCTAATATGTCAAGATCTTCTATTTTCTTATTTCAATCCTCAACATTCTAAATATAAAACTATAATCACTACCTATATTCAGCCAGCAATTTTACTCAGAGTAAAGCCTAGTCTACAGTATCCAGATTCGAGCAAATTTTAGTTTTTTAAGTTGCAAATTTTTCTAGATATTACATTTTTCTCGTAATTTGGTTTACAATTGATATCATAATATTTAGTTTTGATTAAACCGTTTTCATTGCTAAGTGTAATGGTGCCTTTATAATTTGTTTAGTGCAGCATTGCCAAATTATGTTACCATAGACTTTTCTTTTGTTATATCCACGGCCGTATAATAATAATTTTAGGCCACCCCGTTTTGTGGGTATGAACTCTATGGTTTTAGATTGCGCCATTAGTTACTCACTCACGTAATCCGAATTAAATCACTGAATCACTGCCCTTCACACGTTGGAACACTTAAGCCAATTGATTGCAAGTATGATAAATTTCCGTACATTGCAAAGTACTTTGTGTATGATAAGATATATGAATGGTAGAATAATGACGAATAATGACAATGACAAGAAAGAGTAAAAAAATAATTATTATCTATGAATTTTAAATGAGATTTTCTTCGAAAAGTTCGCTAAATGTTCGATCAATGTAAATGTTGTGACATTCAGGTCATTTAACCAAACTCACTTAATTTCACGAACGGCGTTGTTTGTTACTCCAAATTAATTGAATAGATTTAAAAATAGCAACAGCCTTCACCCATCACTAACCTCAACAGCAATAACCTTTTGATTTGTTCGGGAATAGAATCTAGTATCGTCATATATAGTAATGTATTGAAATAATAAATAAAATTAAACAATAATTGTATTCACTTACACGTGTTTCTTTATTTGACTTTATGAATATAGTTTTTTAAACTGTGTCTTATGGATAAACTTCTTGTAACTCTGTGAAACAGCTGTTACCGTTTGCCTTAAAGGAAACTTGATCCCCTTTCATCCCAGCTGTCGTCCAGCCGTAACTGACAATAATTTTCTTATGAATCTTTAAGAAATAATCAATTAGGAAAATCCAAGTAGCAGTATATAGGTTATACATACAAAAAAAAGACCATACAGTCGAATTGAGAACCTCCTCCTTTTTTGAAGTCGGTTATAAATCAGGTATGAAGTTATAGTAATAGTTAGCCAATATATGTATAGTTCCACTTTCGGGCACATGTCTCGTTTCACAATGAGAGGATACTGGGAATTTCACATATATCAAACGGCTGTGCAGATATGTATAGGTTTCAATAAGACGTTTTTCTTCACCGAAAAGCTCGTGGTAAATTTCAAATAAATTCCGAAACTCACAGATGTTTGCGAGGCAGTTGATCAAACCATTAGACTACCACAGTAGTAACGAACTACATAATAAACATTATGACACTCGAATTACAATCCTTTTTTTTTATACAAAATATACACTACCTTGATCACAGTATCACTTGATACCACTCAACTAAGAGCGATGCCACACGATGCGTTGCGTCGCCGTTGCGACGTCTGAGCGGTGACGCTGGTTGTACTGTAAATTAGAATCACATGTCACATGGTGCGTTACACGGTAATGACACGTGCACCTCGGATAAGGAGCTAGGAAACCAAGCGGATAGGGGTGCTGCGACACGTAAATAAGTGGTTTCTTTCCATAAGGCTAAAGTAGACCACAGCCCTATACGTAGGATAACTAGAAAGAAACCCTATGGTGACACAAAGAATATATAGAGCTAAATATAAATGGGATATTTTCATTATAATGTGCAATCAATGCCCTAAAATACGTGACCTTTAAGCCAATACGTTTTTCAACTTTCTTACGCGTTCAGCAGATAAAGGAATTCCAGCTTTTTAGTTGAAATTTGTATTTATGTAAAGTGATTAAAGATCAAATTGGCTTAAAAAGTTTCTTAAAACGTCATTCACTAATGATGCATTAACGAAATTATCATAAATAAATCTAACGCCTCACGGGTTTGTTAAACACCCTGTGACTATGCGACCTCCTCCATCGTAATCCCACCTCTTTATCACCGTTTATTCTGGTTCTAGGCCATTTACTTTTAAAATTTTGAATTTTTGAATCTCTAATTATTTTTCCTCGTTCTTACTTTGCTTCGTTCCGTCGTCACTCCCGTTAAAATTCTCGAAGAGAAAGGACGTGTGCGTCGTAAAACGTCAATCATGTAAACCTTATGAAATGTTAACTGCCTACAAAGTATCGAAAATTTATGCGAATACAGGCCCTTTTGGAGCAAGTTCACTTTATGTTATGTTAAATTTGTCGGGATTGTTTTTATATTATTGTGCCCGTTTTATATCAGTGTATTTTTTGTTACAGCCATTATATTTGTTCTTTTAACCTCTTCTTATAATAAATTTTATATGGACCTAGCCTTAGTTTGGCGATAAAAGCAAAGATACAGGACGATGTGAAACTTATAAAACATTACCTAAAATCTTTAGCTCCCAAGTATCAGTGGGTGCTTGCTAGCAAGTTGTTCGCGTCTAAAGACGAGTTGAGAAAAACGATTATATAGATGGAAGATGTATTTAATCGACAATCAAACTTGGAACAACAGAGTATCGAATTACTAGTGTGTATTTCAAAGGAATGTTCTCAGTCTTGGCAAGCACAGGGAGATCCCTCACCCGTTGGTGGATCCATCACTACTTATTCAGATTATCAAACGCCACAAACTCCGGTCACGGCCGTCGTTCCGATTGACGTGCAGCGAAATACGCCACGCGGAAGGTACAACTTGAGACCTAGGCATGTATATTCGCAAGCACAAGGAAGTGGTTCTTCGACGGGTTGTCCCCAACGTCGATTTTATCAAGGCGCAGCTGCTCATTCAAGAGGCGATCACCCAAACGCACCGCCGTACCTACAATATATATAGATAATAGAAATATATTATATTATATATATATATATATATATATATATATATATATTTAAATATAATATATATATATATATATACGAACTGGCTGGGCGTGTCAGCGGGAGAGCAACAGCAGCAGCAGCAGCCATGGATGAAAAACAAGTTGCAAGGAGTGAAAAAAGTTAGTAATAAAGAGCGGCGGCGGCGACAGAACGAGAACCTGAGGCGGCTGCTCACGCCCATGAATGCGCTCATGGTGCTCAAGTGGAGCGTGTACCGGAGCAGAGGGATGAGTTAAAATTGTATGTTTTGCATGCGGATGATGTCCAAAGTAAACAGGAGGCGGATGGATTTTGTAGAAATATTATTAATTGCGTTCGTTCGGGTGATGGTGATAATTATCGAGGCTTCTTTTTGCAGAACGGAATCCTTTATAAGAAGTGTCGTTTGATTCAAAATATAGTTGATTTAGTGATCGTTTCGTCTGAATTATTTTCGGAATGTATGAAGGAACTGCATGACAGTGCCTGGACCGGCGGACATTTTGGTTTGTTTAAAACTTTTTCAAGGTTTAGACAGAGGTATTTTATGGTAGGTGCTGAAAAAAAGATCGAATCGTATGTCAAGAGTTGTCAGTTGTGTCAGGAGCGTAATATAAATAAAACTATTCCACCATTAATTTCTATTCCTGTGAATGGTATTTTCGAGCGTGTGGGGACTGATATTTTAGGACCGTTTAATCGTTCGGATAAGGGCAATAAATATATAATTGTGAGTATCGAATATATGTCGAAGTCTGTGGTGTGCAGGGCCGTAACCAGGGTGACAGCGGAAACAATATGTGATTTTTTGGTGTCGGAGGTATTTTGAAGGTACGGCGGAGTAAAAGAAGTTTTAAACGATAGAGGATCAGTGTTTACTTCTCATTTGGTAGAGGAGACAGCGCGAGATTTCGGAACGATTATGGTGCATACTACGGCATTCAATGCGAAGTGCAATGGTTTGTGTGAGAGATTTAATAGGACGCTGTTAGGAATGTTAGCAAAATATATAGGAGGCGAACAAAGGAATTGGTGTAGCATGTTACCATTGGTGTGTTTCGCATACAATTTTAGTAAACATAGCAGTATCGGGGTGTCACCATATATAGTTTTGTTCGGTAGAGAATCCTTATGCGCGTCAGATATAGAGTTGGGGATTCATTATGTCAATGTTGCGGAGAACTTGCAAGATAAGATTGCAAAACAAGCAGCGTTGACCGATGTGGTTAAGGAACGAATAGTGAGGGCGCAGACAAAACAGAAGCGAAATTATGACAAGAAAGCAAAAGTATATCAGCCAGGAGACTTGGTAATGTCATATTCTGCTAGGAGAGTTTCCAACAGAAGTGTAAAATTAGCTAGATTGCTTAAAGGGCCGTATAGGGTAGTAGATCGGTTGAGTAGAGTTAATTATATTGTGAGAAGAATAGGAGTAAATAGGAATAAATCGGGTAGGCAGGATCTAGTCCATGTGAATAGAATGAAAAGGTAATTTAATGTTTTTTTTGTTTCTAGTAGGTTTGTTAATCTTTTGTATTTGTTTTCATATGAAGCTATGATGACGTTGTGACGAATATTTTGATGGAAGTTGTTATTTTCCGGCAAATGCAGACATAGAAGGACGGGAGGAGAGGATGGACTACCGACTTGGATAGATATTACTCACTTTTTTTTTATGGGTATATTGTCCTGTGTGAGTGCATAGTTCGTTCGTTCCGTTCGTTCTCCCAGATGAACAAGAACTGTCTGCATTCAAGGAAAATATATTTGTTTAATTATTCGGAATACTCCATATGGTATATCCCCATATCATAAGTGTTAGGGAATGTTGTTAGGATATTTTACGTGCTGTTTTAATTTGTTCAAAGAAAGTAAGAAAGTTAAGTGGAACGTGGATAGCTGCAGGACGAGGACTAAGGCAACTGGGAAGTCAATATTATTGACGTTCCCCAGTGGACGTCCGATGGGTGCTCAAGCCTGTGTCGTCGTCGTAGCAGTGTGCACGTTGAAGATTAGTGATGCATTTAGGAAGTTCTAGTAGTGATGTTTTTGCATTTGTTAGGAATATTCAGCCAAGCTAGGATAGCTGAAATAAAGAGTTAGGATAGGTTATCTAAATAGCTAGGATAGCTAACAATTAATTATATTTTGAAATTGTGTGATCAGGATGTGGTCATGGTCTGTCTTTTTAGATAGGTTTTTGGCCAAAGCCACAACCTCCTCGGTGGCTTGCTTGTTGGTAAGATAGTAGCTTCCGCGCAGTGTGTGGCTAGCCTATAGTAAAGGCTGATCACTTAAGTCAGTTGTCTACCATAGGTAGGGCACCAGCTAGGGATGTTCATCCCTTCAGTTGTGAGGAAGAGGGATGTAGTCTAGACTCTACTCTATGAGTAGAAGTACTGGCTGAATGAATATAGATTTGTGTTTAGAATGTATTAAAAAAAAATAGGATAGAAAAAGAAGAACATCTTGGCAGTTCTAGAAAAAGCCTCCAAAAAAACAACATGTAAAATACGTAATAAATATTTATTTATGAATATATTCCCAGTTTATACTTTAAAGGGTCTCTCGCTCCACTACCTGAGCTACGTCCTATGCTATGATACGTATATCTTTAAAAACAGAAATCATGTGAAGTTTGAGTTTTATATGAGAATGCCCCATGTCCACGTAATCTTGTTTTGAGAATTTTAATGGGAGTCATAACGGAACGAACCAACGTAAGAATAGTGAAGGAAGAAGGAATTCGAAAACGATTCAAAATTTTAAAAGTAAGTAAGTGACAAGGAACTAGTAAAGACGATGATAAAAAGGTGGGATGACGATGAAGGAGGCCAGCATCATCACAGGGTATCTAGAAAGATACCTAGGGATGACCCCAACACGAATTTTTCTAAATACGTTTCTCAAACAAAACTGATACATTTCAATAAAAATTGGACGTTTAACGCTTATTAATAATAGCAGGATACTGACATTTTGCAGAGCCGCGCCTCACGAAGTATCGGCGATGAAGTGGTCTCATCCCACCTTAAACCTCGGCAACTGCGTAGAGATCTTGCATCTTAGCTTAGCGCCTTCTATCGAGTGTACCATGACGAGAACTCTGAAGAGTTATTCAACCTTATCCTGCCCGTCCCTTTTCGATGGCTTTCTAGAATAGTGGCCTATCTCAAAACCATCATTTCATCAGTAAGATGGCTTCAAAAACTGACACGTATTTGCCGCGCAAAAATGTCATATCGTAGACCATCACATGTCCCATTCACAACAAAACTTAGTATATTCTGAACAAATCTTAGTAATTTGTCAAAAGAGGAACTCGGTGAACTATTTTGGGTTGTGCCATTATTCTTGAAAAGCAGCGTTTTCTGCTCCAAAGCACGCGTGCTAGCTTCCGTTGTCACCATTTTAAAACTTGCCCTATTCCATCACGAACTAAAAGTTTTGGTGGCACCTTTCTCAGTCGCCCTATCAATAAAGGAACTTCCTTCCAGCGCACGTATTCCCTCCGACTTACGTTATGGGGTCCTTCAAACGAAGCGTGAATAAGCATCTTGTAGGTATGCTGGGTGGAGATAGCTAGGGCAGTGATTATATCAATATGCATTAGGTTCCTTTCGATTTGGATTCCATTTAACATCAGGTCGAGTGGCGTCATCTGCTTGTCACATATAAAAAAATACATTTTTTCAAAGTAAATTGGTAAGGAACAACTCTCGACCACACGAAGTCTTCTGAGGTTATGTTATTAACATTAATGTCACATTGTAGTACAGAGTTAATAATTATTCAATGGGAGGTACAGTCGGGTACATATGAATAAAACTCAGATTCACTACGGTAGATGAATGAGTTAGAAAAAGGATAACATTTTGTTTAAATTACTTCAGTAAATTAAACACGTTTTAAATTAAATTAAAAAAAAAAATTTAAATAAACAATTATTTTTATCATACTTGGTACTTGGTGCAACGGGCTGATATCCGCAACTCGACGACAAAGCGCCTATTTTGCGTGTGATTTTTATCATAATTAAGGCTTTGATATTTCATTTTAGGTGTCGTTTATACTTGGCATACTTAATGTATCCAAAGTTGAGACACTTTCTTCTAGATTTTTCTAACAATTTTGAAGTTATGAGTCAAATGCAACTTAAGGAAAATTTTGTTCATATTTCTTTCAACTTTGGAGGACTCATGGCAACGGTAAACGATGCTTAAAATAAAATATAGGCTATTCTATGTTCAAAACCAAATATTTACAATTTCTTTAATATGCAATACATATTTAAAAAAATCTAATTCTTTTTTCAAACTTAATTCATAATTTTATGAATAAAAGTCATATTATTTGATAACATATTTTAAAATGAATATAAATTAACGATTGTCGCGACTACAAAATTTCGAAATTCAAAATGGGCATTGCTCTTTTGAAGTAACTACAATGTTAACATAACTTACGTGTTACATGTACAGAAGGAAAATTGTTACAAAGAGATTTTACACGTATGAAGTAAAATTCAAGTGGATAGGTACGTTTTTCTTCAATGGTCAGTATGTAAACAAGTCAATGTCAAACCTTTTATTACACTTCCTGGTAGTTATCAGGAATTACGATAAAATAACAGTATCAACGTTCGTACCTTTATTATTTGTTCAAGCCCAGAGGTACTTTCAAAGACAACATCAACAATCAGCTCTTGGTCAGGTCACCATAAATAAAAGTTCTTTGCCCGAATTGGAGTCACGATCGAGGTGCGTGCGACACATGGTTTTGGTATCACAAAATGTGGGCTGTTGTATAATGAAGGTAATGGGGTATTATTTAGGACTTTTATGGACCCGAAATTGTTTGACAATAGGCCATTAAAAATACATTTCATTGCGTGTTATTATAGTAGTAATGGCTTGCTTTGTTGACGATGTTTATTGCTACTATCCTTAGAGCCGAATGACCAATATGTGTATCAATATCCTCATTGCCAGTTATAGTGTGTTCAAAAATAAGCTCAAACGTTGTTGGTGACAGGATAAATTATTTTTAACCCTCAATCAGAGAGTAATAAGATAAGTAAGGCAACAGTCGCCTGTTCGAGCATTAATGCCTACACATTGCTCGGATGTCACATAATTATTTTAGTTATACCTACAGGTTGTGAACGTAATTAAAAAATATAAAGTGTTCATCACAGTATTCTCGTCTTGTTATTGAAATAGCTTTTGTCTAACGCAGTACTTACGTATTAAAAATTAGAATCAACAACAAGTTCCGTAATCTTTTAGTTTTTTATATTTTAGTAGTAATTAAAAGTAATTTATTGTTAAAATAAAATAATTTTAAAACATATGTAGCGTAAATTGAAATGTTTTTTGAAAAATTAGAAAAAAAACAATTACAGTGATAAATATTTTGTACAGTATATACATATTTTTACAGGTTTGCATATTACAAAACATGTCATAAACATATTACGAAATCTGTTGTGATACACCAAGATGATCTCCTTGAAATTGAAATGTATGTTGTAAATAAATTCAGGGTGTCAGTTAAAACTTAAAGTTAATAATGCTGTTTTATGTATTAACATTATTTGCAGAACAATTGCAGTTGTGCACTTTGCATACATTTCATTTGTTACATGTATCTATGATATTTACATAATTTTATTTAGTATTGGTTTGTGGGTTTTTCTCATGACCCTTGGCCTTTAGACAATCTTCTTGTTATTGTATCATGGCGTTGTAAGCGTATTGTAAGGGCGCGTTCAAATTAGACGCTGTTAGAAGCGCTGCAGCCGCGCGGCGGCCGCGCTGCATCCGTGCGTCGGCCGTGCGACTGTCGCGCTGCTGAAGTGCGACCTAATTTTCCCATGCCCCTTTTATCCAGTCGATTGGAATAACTGGCGGAACTGCTATCCCATATTGCAAGGTGTTGTTTTATATGCTCTATAAATTCTTCAACTCAATTTTCGTCCACTGTGGTTAATTTGAAAAATTAATATGTACACCTCACTAAACGTGACTGCATCCACCGGGCCTTCACAAGACATCTTGCTTTTACAATGCCGGGTTTTTCTCATCGTCAACCGTACGGAGATCGCTTGAGGTTTTACAACATGTGTTCGTTACGGGATCGTCGAGCTACTCTGGGGATGATGTTCCTTTCCAAGGTTATTAGTGGATGCATAAAATGTAGTGTGCTGGTGGAATCTCTCCAAATCTCAGTTCCTTATAGTTATCCTAGGCAAAAGGTACGAAAGATTTTTTGTATTCCCCCGTGTAGAACTACCCTAGGTCGGCATTCGCCAATTAACAAAATATTATTAGAATACAACTTCCTCACCGCGTCTGTCAATGTCGACATTTTCCATGACTCACAAACGCAACTCAAACGTAAGTTGCTGTGCTACTTCACGGAGGGTCTTATTGACGCTGGGTCTTGCAGTACTGTGCGTAAACTGGCAAATTTGAGTTGATTGTGTTTTTAATTTTTTCATTCTTTAATTTTATCATCGATTTTTTTTATTTATTTTTATAATTTTCGATGTTAGTAGCCTGCGTCAGTAATAAGTGAATATTGTTATTGCTTATAGCCAATGTTGTGCATATCTGTAGTGGGTAATAACATCGGACCATGACTTAGAATATAATTAATCTGTAAAATGTAATAATGTATTACCTGTTGATGTGCCTAAATATTAGGGGTTAAAGTATGAAATTGCCGTTTTATTGCAATAAGTT
>NW_020653906.1:0-10138 GCF_003589595.1 Hyposmocoma kahamanoa
TCATAATGTCCGATTATGATCGTGATCGTGATAGGAGATCGCGGAGTGGGACTCGTCGACGCGATGGAGCTCGTAGGAGACCGAGCCGGAGATTTTTGATCGCTTGAATTCGACCTTAAAATCGATTCTGTCACGAATTAGCGCATTATAAAGAAAACAACCTAGCCATAAGTGGTTCAACCCGTAAGTGAGGACTGTAATAATAGTTTGCGATGGTTCATAATTCCGCGCTCTGAGATATGTACGCCTAAGTTGAATAGTCCACATCACGAATTAACAAACGTAAATAGTGCCGATAATTGCGCAACTATTGCTAGTACGGTAGGCTTGAACGAAAATCGTCCCGAATTAAATATTGCAGTTCTACCACCTACATCCAGTAATGCGCCAGAGCAGTCTACCTCCACTCAAGATTTAGTCAATGCTTTAAAATCGTTACGAGCTAATCGTACGGACAATTGATTTGTTTCAAATTTTGACCCATCAATCCACGACATTGATACCTGGTACCAGGAGGTAGAACGCGTAGTACCGGAAGGGCGGATTTATTTTCAAATATAATTTTGACCCTTACTGCTGTCTGTGAGACTCGAAGCGGGTTTATCTAAAACATGGCACACGGCTGTGCTCCATCTTAAAAAAAGACATTATAAGTTACTGTATACTGGACTCGCTTCTGTTTTGTTGCTCTGGGCGGACGTGTGTCGAATTGGCTCCGTATTTTGGATGGCTGTTTTGATTTGATTATATTTTTGAGTATTGTGATTTTGTCGGTCCCTCTCGTATTGTCTTGTGGAGTTTCTCGTAAGAGTGCGCGGCCATATTGGATTTCGTCGGTCCTCTCGCTTTTTTGCTCATCGTGGATGTGTCGTCATCGCGCCTACGTCGCACATGCTGCGCGTCGCTGACATACGTCACTTGCTGATTGCTGACGAGGGAGAGCCCCTGTAACTGTGAGTGTTGCTTGGCTGTTGTATTTAAACTTAAATAAATTGGAAAACTGGAGTTTTGCTTTGCCATACCGGCAGCTCGGAATCGATCCTGGGGTGTCTGTAACTGCGGTCCAACACCCGAACCGTGGGACCACCGAGGCTTGAGATCGACACGGCGAAATTGCCAGTGACTATCGTAGTAACAGTAGATGCTAAACATTACAGAGGGCAGCACAAGTTGGATTCCGTAATACAAGTTTAAATTTCATATGAGACAATTGGTATTATTTATTATTCGAAAGTGGCCTGATTTGTAAAATCTGCAGATATGTTGTGTTATGTCTGCAATAGACAGATAGAACGGAAAGAATTAATTACTTGTATTACATGTAAACACAAATACCATATAAGATGTGGAAATATTACCTCAGCCGACTATAAAGAGCATGCGGACCAGCTAAAAAGAACGTGGAAGTGCGCGCCGTGTGTGAACTCTTTTCGGCGAATGCGCAGTGACGATACTCCGATACGCTCCACAGCAAGCGCAACTCTTGATAAATCGGGAATGTCGTGTGATGGTAGCTTTGAAAGTCCACAGGAAGTAGCTGTTAATGTGTCACCTACATGTACGACAAACAGCAAGATTCCGCAGGATAGTGCTTCTATCAGTTATGCAGATTTTGGCAAGCTTTTGGATTCTAAGCTTAGTATCATTGAGACGTCCATAACTAAAAACATAACACTGAATGTTAAAGAAACTATTAAGAGTGAAATAAATTTAGCAATCAACTAACTAAAGGAAGATTTCACGCAGACTACAGATTTTCTTTCAGCAGAGCAGAAAGATTTAAAAAAAAGTATGAAGGCTGCTGATGAAAAGCTCAAAACTCTAGAAACCGAAAATAATCAGTTACAGCGGGACCTACCTAATATGGGAAGTCGCCTGCGTGTCCTTGGAAAGGTATCTAGAAGCTGTAACGTAGAGATACACTGTGTGCCTGAGAACAAACAAGAAGACTTACTGAGTATTATGCGCAACATCTGCAGGACCATTGGAAAACCTTTACTGGAAACAAATATTTCTTCTGTTAGAAGAGTAGCAAAAATAAGTACTAACAATGAACGTCCCAGGAATATTCTTGTAACGTTTACATCTCAATCTTCACGAGATAACTTGATCGCAGCGTTCAAGGATTATAACAAAGTAAATAGAGAGAATCCAATTAATTCAAACCTATTAGGCATCTCTGGTCATAAACGTAAGATTTATATCGTGGAACATCTACCACCCGAAATTAAAAAACTTCATATCGCAACAAAAGACAAGTTAAAAAACATTTACAAGTATGTTTGGATCAAGCACGGGAGAGTTTATGTGAGAAAGGACGAAAATAGTGAGGCTGTTCATGTTCCGGACCTGGACAGCTTGCTTAAATTAGTATAAAATTAGTTAAGACTAGATCTGTAGATTACATATATAGTTAAAAAATGGAATAAAATTCGCAAATATGCTTTTATGTGAGAAACTAAGTTTAAGTATAACTCTTCATATATGCATCTTGGCTGTACGTATTATGTATTATGAATTTCATGTTTATTCAAACATTTCTTTTTTTAAATGTCGTTATAGTACCAAATTTATATTCTCTGATAATGTGTCTATGTATTTTATATTTTATTTATTATTAAAATGTCACCTAAAAAAACAAATTTCAACTTAGCTACTATAAATGTGCAATCTTTAAACACGGGTAGAGATGAACTAATAAGGACTGTGAACAGTGTCAAACCAGATATTTTGACTGTTACTGAAACCAGACTAAATCAGGCATCTAATTTAAAACACTATCGTTTGGAAGATTACCGTCTATTGCAGAAACCACGGGGTACAGGCAAAAAGCGCGAGGGTGGAGGAATCGGTATGTATATTCAAAATAGACTACGCAGCCGAGAGATCACACTACCAATAGGGGATCTTGAGCAGCAATGGATAGAGGTAAAGATCAACAATCGCAAATTGGCCATAGGTGTAGTATATAAACCCCCTAAATTTAGTACTGAAAGTTTTCTAAATGAATTGTCCAATACGATATCAATACTTTATCCACAGTACGATTATAGCTTTCTGACTGGTGATATAAATATTAATTTATTAGATAAATCCAAAAAAGAAACTAATTCTTTTACGAATTTACTGCAAAATTACAATCTTCAGCTTATAGTAGATCAACCTACTAGAGTTACCTCAACAACATGTACGTTACTTGATGTTATATGTTGCAATATTGATATACAACCTCAAGTAGTGACTGTAACCCACAATGACGATCTGAGTGACCATGCCCTTGTGTCAGCTATTTTTCCCATAAAATTTCCAAAAATCGCCCCTCGAACAATCACGTACCGACCTTTCCACATATTTGATTTGGACACATATCAGTTTGCGTCGTCAATTACACCATGGGAATGGGTGTCCAGCTACAGCACTGTAGATGAGATGGTCGATTGCTTTAACTTTCTCATACTCGGTTTGTTTGACCACTTCGTACCTGAGCGCACTAAGATTTTCACACAACCTCCCGCACCATGGATGACTGATAGTATCAGAGTTCTAATGCAAGACAGAGACAATGCGTGTGCTAAAGCCAAAGTCACAAATAATGAATCGGATAGAAAATTGTACAAATCTTTACGTAACGCTGTTATTGATGTCATACGAAGTGAAAAGAAACATTATTTCTCTCTTTCAATAAATAAAAATATTAAAAAACCAAATAAACTCTGGGGGGAAATTAATAAAGTAATGGGTAATCATTCACAAGATTCACTACCACCACATATTCGGGATCCAGAAGTTATCAATAAAACGTTCTTAGACTCTGTTCCTACGAACATAAATCGTACTAATCTATAAAATACCGATTATACTTGCAAACAGTTTGCAGACAAAAGTTTTAGTTTTTCGGAATTATCGACAGTGGAAGTGTTGAAAATTATTAATTCTATAAAATCAAATGCAGTTGGAGAGGATAAAATTTCAATTAAAATGCTTAAACTCACTCTACCACACTCCTTAACGGCTA
This sequence comes from Hyposmocoma kahamanoa, assembly GCF_003589595.1. Classification (NCBI taxonomy): domain Eukaryota; kingdom Metazoa; phylum Arthropoda; class Insecta; order Lepidoptera; family Cosmopterigidae; genus Hyposmocoma; species Hyposmocoma kahamanoa. Next base: position 4,016 of record NW_020653906.1, read on the forward strand.
TTACTGCAATTATAAATAAATCATTAAGCACAGGACATTTTCCCCAAAAATGGAAAGTTGCACTGATAAAGCCAATCCCCAAGAAAGCCAGTGTAGAGGCAATTCAGGACTTGAGGCCAATAGGTTTACTTCCTGTACTTTCGAAAGTATTGGAAAAAGCTGTGAATACTCGTTTGTTGGGGTACCTAGATACATATAACATTCTTCCCGAGCATCAATCTGGGTTTCGCGTGCAACACAGTACGACTACAGCATTGATGCACTTAGTTGATGACGTTTTAACTGCCTACAACAAAAACAACGGTTCGATAATGCTTCTGCTTGACTACAGTCGCGCATTTGACTGTTTAAATAGGAAGATTTTAATAGACAAACTGCGCTATTGCGGTTGTGATAAAATAGTTTGCCAGTGGTTTGAAAGTTACTTCAATAATACGACACAAATAGTACAATGTACGGATGTATTGGGGAAACCGGTCAGATCTACCCCTCTCGAGGTCTCTCGAGGCGTGGTTCAAGGTTCTGTTTTGGGACCTACTTTATACTCTGTATACACGTTTGATCTTCTGGAGAATATAAGGTACGGAACTGCACATATGTATGCAGATGATACTCAGATCTTGGTACATACGCCATTAAATATTACTAAAATTAACAATGCTGTTCGTGATGTCAATGAGGATTTATCGGCAATTGTCCAGTGGTCTAATAGGAACGATCTTATATTGAATGCCCAAAAGTGTTTGTATATTTTGTTAGGTACTAAGAATCAGGTAGAGTGTCTAAGAGCCGCAAATCCGCAAATTACAATTGAGGGTAATGTATTAAGTGAGGCCAAGGTAGTAAAAAATTTGGGCTTATTATTTGATAATGGTTTGACTTTTGAAAAACATATCGACTCAAAAATAAAAAACTGTTACGGCTCATTGAAGCATATTTACAAACTTAAACCTTTTCTGATTAAAGAGGTAAGGCAACGATTGGTGGATTGTCTAGTACTTTCTCAACTTGACTATGGAGACATAGTGTACGGGCCTTGTTTACTAAGAAAAGTAGAAAAGAAAATCCAAAAAGTACAAAATTCATGTGTTAGATACTGTTATGACGTTCCTCCTCGCGCACACATAACTCCGTATCTTAATACACTTAGTATTTTAAGTATGAAAAACCGCAGAGTTTTAAAATTAAACACATTCGTTTATAATTTGCGGAAGTCCTGTACTCCAGCCTATTTGGCTAGAAAATTAAATTGGAACGATAGGGATGAGCGTAATGTACGGACAATACGGTATCCTTCTCTACATATAGCACCACCTCCTAGATTAACGCTTTACCGCGGGAGTTTCAAATTCGCTGCATCTAAGTGCTGGAACGATTTGCCTCCTCCAGTACGAAACTCAAAGTCATCTTGTACTTTTAAAAGAAAGTGCAAGCTTTGGTTACTTTCGAGGCAAAGATCAGAAAGTAATTGGATATAGTTTGTAATTATATTTTTACGTGTGGGTGCTGTTCATCTCTACCTAAACCCCAAATTTGAGTATTTTTAGGTGGAATATTTTATCTATCTCAGGTACTATAAGGACAATAGATTTATTATAACTTTGAGTGAGTATTATATATATATATATTTATTATTTTGTGATATCTTTTGGAGCTACTCGAGACGCGTCAGACAAATACTATGATTGAAATGTAGCGAGTTTCAAAAAGGTAGGGTCTGAAAAACAGCTTAAGCTGAGACTCTATCCTTTTTCAAAATCAAAATCAAAATCAAAATAATCTTTATTTCATAGGTAAGCATTATTACACTTGAAATCGTCACAATGGTTAAACTCTACCGCTCATTCGTAAGGCAGATTCCCCTGAGAAGAATGAGCAAGAAACTCTAGGGGTTGCTCTTTGTAAATAACATTTACAATATTTTTTTATTTGAAACATCAGATTGAGACTACCTCCATGAGCTAAACGGGTTACTACCACGGATTTTTGTCATCCAAGTACGCAGAAGTTGTATAATAACCTTTAGTATAAAGTTTTTGTTTCACTATAGTTTTAAACCTCGTGAAAGGCAAATTTTGTATATCAACCGGAATCTTGTTATAGAAGCGTATACATTGCCCCTTAAATGATTGTTTGACTTTGTGAAGACGACTATCAAGAAAAGCTAGTTTATTTTTATTCCTCGTATTAATGTTATGTCTGTCACTATTTTTCATAAAGAAATTACTATTCCTTTTAACATAAATTATATTTTCATAAATGTATTGTGAGGCTAGTGTAAGAATGTTAATTTCCTTAAACTTATCTCTCAAAGATACTTTGGGGCCCAGATTGTAAATTGCCCTAACTGCACGTTTCTGCAGGACAAAGATTCTATTGATATCGGCGGCATTACCCCAAACCAAAATGCCGTATGTCATTAGACTGTGAAAGTAGCTGAAGTAAACCAATCTAGCGGTTTCGACGTCTGAAAGTTTCCTTATTTTTTTAATCGCGTACACTGCAGAGCTGAGCCGTTTTGACAACTTACTTATATGGGGACCCCATTGCAATTTAGCATCTAACGTTATACCTAGAAATACAACTGTATCCACAAGATTCAATTTTTCGTTTCTAACTACAATGTTTGTAACCGTCTCTCTAACATTGGGTAATGTAAATTTCACACAATTTGTTTTTTTCTCATTAAGAAGTAGGTTATTAACAGCAAACCAATCAACTACTTTAGATATAGCATTGTTCACATCGTCATAGGAACATTGGTGCCTTTTAACTTTAAATAATAAGGAAGTATCATCAGCAAACAATACTATCTCATGTTTTATACCCTCCATAAGGCTAGGTAAATCATTAATATAAACTAAAAACAAAAATGGGCCTAGAATTGAACCTTGAGGGACACCCATGCTAATTACAGACCCTGACGATCTCGTACCGTTAACATCGACCCTCTGTACCCTACCACGCAAATACGATTTAAGAAGGTCGAGATCACGTCCCGCCACACCATAATGGCGAAGTTTCCTGACCAGTGTATCATGGTGCACACAATCAAAAGCCTTGGAAAGGTCACAGAATACACCAATAGCATCATGTGAGACTTCCCATGCATCAAATATATGATTAATCAACTCTACACCAGCGTCGGTTGTAGAGCGACCCCGAGTGAAACCAAATTGTTTAGGAGACATTAAATTATTACTATAAAAATGTGCACACATCTGATTTAGAATAATTTTTTCAAATATTTTACTGAGAGTTGGTAGTATTGATATAGGTCTGAAATTGGTGGGGTCAGAAATACTACCAGATTTGAAAAGTGGAATAACTTTACTTTGCTTCATGAGGTCAGGAAAGACACCATCATCAACACATTTATTAAAGACACAGGCTAAGTAAGGCGCAATACAATCAACTATAGAACTAATTACTCTGACTGAAAGACCATCAAGATCAGCAGTATTTTTTATATTTATAGACTTAAAGGCTTTAACAATATCGTTTGGAAATACATGACGGAACCTTAAATTAGTGATACTAACTGCATTATTTTCTTTTAGTAAGGATTCAGCGGCCGTGGGAGATGAATTTAACGAATTAGTAGTCAAAATTGGAATGTCGGTAAAAAAATTTTCAAATATTTTAGCAACTTCTGCGTCTGTGTTTACAATTTTGTCATTAAATCTTAGTTGAAAATCTAAGTTACGAGGTTTGACCCTTCCAGTTTCGCTATTTATAATATTCCAAGTCGTTTTTACTACATTCGCGCTGCTTTTTATTTTATTATTAATAAACATTGCTTTGGCTGCCACACAAACACGTTTAAACATTTTCGAATATTTCCTAACAAAATCATTAAAACTGTTACTAGTGTTATAAGTTCTTTCATCGTAAAGATCATACAGCCTTTGTCTACTTTTGTGAATTCCCACAGTCGCCCATTCACTAAATTTCAATGAATTATTAATAGTTATGATTTTGGACTTAAAAACATTATCACGTTCACTTTTCACTATGTTGAAAACTGAATTATACAATTTATTGGGATCGTTAACGTACGGAATGTCAGTTAGTTTAAGCATTACGTTATTTCTATAAGCTTTAAGTCGACCATTATTTATCGGAACACATGTGATATCCTTTTTCGGCATTTTGTCAACAGTTATATTAAAAGTGGCCAATTGACCGCAGTGATCTGAAGTTAATTTATTTATAATAGATTTATTACTAGGTACGGCGTTGGTATAAATGTTGTCTAAACAAGTGGCAGTAGTAGAAGTTATTCTAGTAGGCACCAAAAAAAGATTCACAAGGTTATAACATTGGAAAAATGATATGAGCCTACTGCTAGCACTGGAATCTTCTAATAAGTTAACATTGAAGTCACCACAAACAGCAATATATTTATTTATATTATTTAATTTGGCTAAAACTTCATCTAATCTTTTTTCAAATAGTTCGTAAGATGAATGAGGGGGTCTGTACACGCTTAATATAACAAGCCGTTCAAGCTCTATGCAGGATATCTCTATAGTCCGCTCAATAGATAGGCTCACAATATCTGTACGTTCTTTAAATTTTAAATTATTTTTAATAAGAATTAAAGAGCCGCCGTGAATAGCTTTTTCTCTGCTGAACGAACTAGCCACCTGGTGATTGTTGAAGCTAAACATGAACTGATGTTGTGATAGAAAGTGGTGTTCAGTAATACAAAGAATATCAATATTGTTACAGTTAATAAATAATTCTATTTCTAGCTCTTTGCCTTTCATGCCTTGAATATTTTGGTGCACCAGGTTTAATATAAAATTTATTTTATTTCTGTGTGTTTTAGGTTGGTTTCTTACTGTCAATGTGTTGCAAGAGTATCTCTCCGTTGTCTTATTAATTAATTTAAATAATTAGAAATTGAATTAATTTCAACAGAATTATTATTGTCAGTAAACTGACCTATGTCAACGGACTGCTCAATAGAAGCAGCCGGTCTGGTAGCCAATGATTTGGCTGAATTATTAATATAATATGATAGCATCTCTGCTATCTGTCTCCTAAAATAACTAGTAAGATAATACCTATCTTTAGTCAAATAAAAATATTTACTAATAAAATTATTAGTATCCATAAAATGAAATTTACTATAATGAAATGTCAAGCTGTGTAATGTCCTATTTAAGTTATGCCTCAAATTATTTTCACTTGTTGTGAGGCAATTGCTGAAGGGAAAAGCTAACAAAATAATTTCTTTTATATTAATTAAATTATTTAATTGTGAAAAATATTGTATTAAATCTTTTTTGTTACATTTTCCTCTTCTGCCAATTAAAATTATTAATGTAGTGTCTTTGTCAAACTTAGTTGACAAAATACTATCTAATATTTTACAGTATGTTGCACCTGGCATGCAAATATTTGTTAATTTTAATCCTAGGTGGTTAAGTTGCAAACCTATATTTTTACCCATTTCATCACTATACATAACTATATTATTTTGAATTTCATTTGATCTAGTTATTGACAAAGAGGTATTTTTTGATTCTAAACTAGATTCCTGCAACAACAATGAGGAGGGATTAGTGACACACACAGACATTTTATCTACACAGTATCTATAAGTGATGTCATTTACGGCTAAACTGTTTTGTAAATGTAGATAAATAAAGTTCTTTATTATTATTATTACTGCAGATACGCGCCTTTATCCAATGCTAATTTTGCGTGTTTGCACTATCCCCGACGAAATGCAGCTCATTCTCGGTACTCCTCGTCTAGATTTACTGTTCACTTTTCTTTGTTTTAGTCGTTATGTTGTGTAACGTGGCCTATAATTTCAGTTTTTTTCTAGAAATTTCTAATCTAATATTATAAATACGGTTTTAATAACATACAGGCACGCACCCACGCCCCGCACTAAGGAAACCCTGCATCGTGGGTGCCGTGAATAAAAACACATAGACAACCTTAAATTAGACCCAAACACACAAGAGAAATAAATGTAGGAAATACAAATATTGCTCCCGACCGGGGAATCGAACTCGAAACCTCTGTGTGGCAATTCAGCACGGTAACCGTTCAGCCACAGAGGCAATTAACAAGGCGAGCGAACAGACTGATGGGGCTAGTTTC
>NW_020653907.1:0-14930 GCF_003589595.1 Hyposmocoma kahamanoa
CACACACACACACACACACACACACACACACACACACACACACACACACACTGACAACACACACACACACACACACACACAAAATTAGTTGTTTAATTTAATTTAAGTTTATAATGTTAATCAAACAATCATTTACTCATTAACTGCCTTCGTGGCCGAACGGTTACCATGCCGGACTGCCACGCAGAGGTCCCAGGTTCGATTCCCGGGCCGGGAGAAATAGTTGTATGGCCTACAATTATTTCTCTCGTGAGTTTGGGTGTAATTTGTGGTTGTCTATATGTGTGTCCATGGCACCCGCGACACAGGGTTTCCCTAGTGCGGGGCTATGTTGAGTGTGTGCGTTATTTATATTCCATAACTTAGGTAGAGTAAATTATATACTTAAAAACGTTACTTTTGAAAACTTAAATGCTATGGAATTCACTTTGAATCTAATTTATGTGAAACCTGGAGCCATGTCATCTTTCCATGCTTAATCTGTCACATAGTCTTCAATTTTGTAATACGACATTTGAATTAAAATTTTAATGTAGTTTTTAAACTTAGGAAATGATAATCTTAATAATATTATATGCTCCGGAATCATATTGTAAAAACATATACAGTTCCCCATAAAAGGGTCATTTGCCATGATTAAACGAAGTCGTGGTACCAGGAGTTTGGACTTGGCTCTAAGGTTAATATAATGTACTGTTTAATGTAGTCTCTCTTGTCTCTCCATTATCCACTTGATGTGTTGTACTACACGCGGGGTGGGTTTGTTCTCCAGTCTTCCACAAATGTAACTAGGTACCTTAAGAGGGAGCAGAGGAAAAATTCCTAATCTTCGATTTGATTTTAGAGGGGTTTATCCTCTTTAAAGTTAAAAATAAAATATTGTATGAGTAACTACACGATATATTCAAGCATAGACATTAATCAGAAACATAAAACAATAAAGTCTCCTCGATAGATAAAAATCACGAAATGACCTCTAATTTTCACATTTTTCGAGTCATCCTCGAAATGCTACAGGTTATTAGGACAAAAATTAGATAATTAATTATATTTATGCATGATCGACAACTGTCACTACGGATTTTTTTTTAATCCCTTTAGTTTTAGAGTTATTCCGCTAAAACGAATTTGGTACTTTTAATGCGCAAAATTCAACAACTCCTGTCGCATGTCACGCGGACTTCAGGCATATACTTGTTTCACAAGTTTGAGCGGAGAAAACGTCAAAACTTTTATGGCATGCTCCCTCTTAATGTTAATAGTGTCATTTAGCTTTGTGAGGAGAAATAAATAATTTTGTATTTATATATTAATAATCCAATTATTCATTAATGTACTAAAATTTAAGGTAAATAATTTATTATAACATCGGAATAAATAGTTGATTTACGTAAACATGACAGTGCAATTGTATTAATTAAACAAATTTGCGAAAGATAGAAGGAATAATAATGAAAACAAGTTATTAAGCTGTAGGAATACGGTTAAATTCATAAAAAGAATCATTAAAAATGAAAACTCTTCCACAAGAAGCTTTACTACTAAAAGATTGTGTATAAAATTGTGATTAGGGAGTACTTTCAAAAGTGTAAGTGTGTGAAACATTGAGTTCGTGTGTGCGTGTTTTTTTTTTTAAATATCAAGTGAAGACACGGAGCTTTAAATCTCATAAATCTGAGGGGACATAAGTCAACAAGTCCCATTTGCCTGTAATTTCACCATCACCTTTACCCTTCGAAACCGGAACACATGCTGACATTAAGTACTGCTTGCGGGTGAAATAGGTAAGGTGAGTACTTCCCTGGACGATATCTTCCACCAGGAGCTCTACTGCTACTGTATAAGTTTAGAAATGAACAAAACATGATAACCTATAGGAATTTTCGACACTTAGGTATTCTATTAACTTCGAAAATTATATTCAGGTTTTTTTCATACATAAACTCAACTCTACAGGAACTTACAATAAGGCCCAAAGTGTATTACAGAGAGCTGCTGGCTTCACAATTACTAGCTACAATACGCTCGACGCCCTTTTGTGTTACATAATCTTGAAAATTAATATTCTCATTTTACCCTTCACATTTAAATTCCACCCTATGACACTTATTATGCTTTTCAAAGTGTATATCCAGCTTGCTGTTAGTTTCACAATATTAGCACCTGCAGTGTACACGTGTAGAAACAAAATAAGATAATGTTATATCCAAAAAAATATCTTCAAAGCCATAATTTTATAAGAAAATTTTGTTTCTCTTCAGAACTTCTTTTGTATTCAATTCATTATTCCTCAAAAATAACAATCGAATAAAAAAGATATAACAACCTCGCGACCTCTCGTTTTCTAACGAACCATTTAACTTTTATTTATTCTTTTACTTTTTACTCTTTTTTTCTTTCTTTTACTTTTTATGTGTCTCCGCTTAAAAGAGCGCAGCACTAAATCTCAATAAGTATGTAAATGGGTCATCTATTTTAATTAGACGCCTGGATTGTTGTTGCATTTGATGTATGAAGCGCATAGAGTTATAAATTTTTAGACAAATATTACTATTACATTATTAATTTTAATATTACAATTCTAATAAGGAAGAAAGGCAACGTGAACCCTTAACAATTAGCCAACATAATCCATAATGCATTTATTTGTAAAAACGCAGGCTGTATAGAATGGTGAAATTACAGCACATAGGACTTGTCAACTTATGTCTCAGGGTGACGGGCGCTGTGGCAGTGCCCCACAGATCTTTGCGATTTAAAGCTCTGAGTGGCACTGCAACTGTTATGTTCGTCCCGTCACTTGATATCTCTAATAGCTCTATTTATTTGAAGTAGAATATTGTATATAAAGTATTCCATTCTTTAGAATAAGTTAATCCAGTGAAAAAGTAACTTAATTGTGAACATTATTATAATGTCAAATCACTTAAAAAATGCGAAGTATACCAAAAGTGGAGGTATATCATGCATTTCTTAATTTGCACGTAGAGGGCGCAATGATTAGTGAATAAGTATAACATTATAGCTCTTAAAATGTGCTCAATAGCCCTAAACACAAAACTTTAACTCGCTCTCTGTAAATTTTACAAATGTAAGTCACATTTTCACCAGTTGTGGAGTACAATGTTTTTGTCTATAAACCTCTTAACTCTATGGCCTCTCGTTACTCCTTTCTATTTAATTGGTAGATTCTCGAAGAGATATCGGTTCTCGCGCCCCCGAACAATCGACGTAATTGTGAACCAGTATACAAATGCACAACTATACACAATTATACGTTATGTTACATTTGGTTCGTTTATTCGTTTATGTATAAGAACAATAGATAACTTAAAAAAGTGACTCTGGATAAAAAAATGGAAGACGATAAACTTATAATACCATCATTTTAGTAGTAGGAGCTCTACTCCTTGTGAAAGAGTTAGTCCAGGGTAGTGCTGCCACCTTGCTTATTTCTACCACCAAACAATAAGTGACCATTCCTGTGTTACAGTTTTTAAGGGTAAGGGTGCTGGTGAAATTACAGGCACATGAGACTTGTCTACCTATGTCTCAGGTTGCCATTTAAAGCTCAGAGTGGCACTGCAACTGTTATGAATAGGCGTGTCGCTTACCACCAGGTGCACGACTTGTTCGTTCCGTCACTGAGTATTATATAAAAAAAATCTCCTTAGAGTGATGCCACACGGATGCTGCCGGTGTCATATTTCCAACGCACCAAGTGCCACATGACCAACGTTACGCACCGCAGCACCCCTAAACTAAACTCAATACATTGGAACCATTGGCCTAATAGGAACAATGTTTTTCCTCAATTTACGAACCATGTGTCAGAGTCTCCGCGACACAAGCTTATGCTTAAGTCGTACATAAAAATGCGAGTTAACTAATAAATAATCATGCAATTGCCTACTCTACCGTAAAACTTCAAAAATAATCATTTCTAAATTACACTTTTGTAGCTCATTACCGTTTAACTTATCCTCGAACGTATTTTGTGATAAAGCTGGATGTGGAGATTGCTCACTATTTAGAAAGAAAGAAGAAAGAACGAAAATTTTATTCAGTATCATTAATTTTAAATTGTACTTACAATATAAACAAAAATGACTTAAAACTGAATGGGCACCACTCAGCATATGCCGTGGCTGAGAACAACCACAGCGTTGGTATTATGTGGAGCCCATGGAGTGCGTCACAGGCGCACCAAACAAACACCACACACGACACACTGACATTTTTATGACAATCAAATACACACCATTAACAAATAGTATCTTATGTAATAACGAAATAATGACATGTGACGTGTTATGACATATTCATGATTTATGAATATAATTATTATGTAAGTAAATACCATGATTTTTTTAATTAAAATATCATTACATTCAACACGGATTTGTTAATACGATAACTAATCTAAAATAGAAAGAAGCTACATATTTTGCTACCTATAACGTGGGAGTAAAACGTATAAAGGAGTATGGCCACACATAATATAAATACAAACATACACACAGACATATATATATATGTATATATACACACACACACACATACATATATATGCACATACATTAACACGCATAAAAGACAAAGCATTTTTAGAGTTCCTGCATGGAGGTGGTATACTGTTCCAGCACTTCGTGGAAGCATACCGGAAACTACCACGAAACGCCGAACTGTTGTGTCTGGGGCAAATTAAACGAGAAGCCGTTCTTATGTGGCGTTGGGAAAAATTTCGTTTGTCAAAAAGATATGAAGGATTTTTTGTTTTAACTATTCCAAAAAGAAGGCAACTAAAATGAAGTGCACGACGGGATTTCATGTTCATTAGATTACTACGTTTGAGATAGGGCGTAATATGGCAACGAGGAGGAATCGCGATACAGTAGCGGGCACACGCACTTTGGACTCGTCGTATAAGGGTCTTAGTCCTAGCCAGCAAACGGTCGTCGGAATTAAGCTTTGACAAAATTAGAGCCTCACACAGATGGATCCGCACATCCACACTAAGATTCTACCCGTTGATGTATCCTACTTTGTTTGTACTGGGCATGGTCGGGTACAACCAATTGGAAGTCAGAAGGGACTTAAGCTTGGCTATGTACATCTTTAGGCTAGTGCGAGGCCGGGTATGTAATCCAGCGGTGTTGCAGTTGATGAAGCTGTGTGTGCCGGACCAATACGTGAGTCGACGGCGGCGGCCTTCTCTCTTTGCATTACCGCATGCACGCACGAATTTGTTAAAAGAAACGCCATTTACACGAATGTTGCGAAACCTAAATGTCATACATCGTCACATCTATGGCAAACTTACGAATCTGCAAAAATTGCATTTTACAGGAGAGCGTTTTGAATGTAAAAAACAAATATAACATTTTTTAAAGTAATTTGTATATCGGCACTGTGACACATTTGGTATTCAAGATGCGACTTCTTTTACATACATTCAACCGATTTTCAATATTTTAGGTGGATAATAAATAAACGCACATTCGTAACTTTACATCATCATACATAGAAATTAATAGGTATTTATCTATACCTTAGTAAACTCACGAACGTGGCACTTTCGTAAGTAAACTTAGGAATATACCTAATCAGGACCTTGGGTAACTTACGAAAGTGGCACTTTAGTAAGTTTATCAAAGTTTAAATTGCATTATATGAGAAAAAATGTTCTAGTTCAAATTACAGAAGAATACTTTTAAGGTAAGCCATTAGCCACAAGTAAGTGAAACTGTGAATATAATCGGGGATGTTTACAGAATATGAGACGGATGGTTTTGCTGCCATCCTCCGGAAAAAGAGAGCATCCCTGATGCGCAGGGTGTGGGACAGCTACAACAGCATCTTACAAACTGTAGCTTGTAGATCCTGGCAATGTTTCGTGAGGAGGGTGATTTAACCAATTAATAATATAAAATAGTGAAGCGCAATTTAAGCTGTTCTATTATTATCGATTATTTGATTTATGAAATATCGATTTTTACTATACATGGGTAGATTTAGAGCTCAATAAAATAGTATAAAATTGTATATTTGAAATATTAAATAGTTTATTAAAGTTAAACTTATTTTATAAAGTCTTTTGAGCATAAAATGTCCAAATATCAACAAGAATTTTAAAATTCGCGCCACAAAATGAAAATAGTCAGTTATTAAAATACGTCAAATTCATATTCGATTAGGCTGTAATTTCACTTAATAAATACGTTAGTTTTTCACCAACGAATGGTATTTTATGTTACTGTAAGTTTTCAAATACTTATACCAGATTCGTACGTTTGCCGTGGATTACTTGAACTACTTGTATAATGTTTGCTACCAATGTCAATTTACGAATGTCCCTGATTCGCATGTTTGCTGTGGGTTACTACCACTTGAGTGATGTTGGCTACCAAAGTAAATTTACGAATATACCACATTCGTATCTTTGCTGTGAGTTCCCTAAACCACTTGAATAATGTTTGCTACCAAAGTAAATTTACGAACATACCGGATTCGTATCTTTGCTGTGAGTTCCCTAAACCGCTTGAATAATGTTTACTACCAATGTAAATTTACTAATATACCAGATTCGTAAGTTGACAGTGGATATTTTACTTCAACTTCGTAAGTTCTGGTACTCTAAATTAACTTATATAATTTTGGTAAGTTTGCTATGGTGTATATCAACATGATATACAGAATCGTACAATCTGAGTTCTGTAACAGTTAGTGATAGAAACATGTAACTTTTCCACAGTGTGTAATACCACAATAGCTACAGTTTTTCATCTAAATGTCAATTTTTATAAAACGGCAGATTCGTAAGTTTGCCGTGGATGTGACGACATGATCTAATTGACATATTCTGTTGCTCTGAAAACGAATTTGAGAAAGCTTCTCTATGGGTGTTGTGTAAATAGGTATAACAGCAATTGTTCTGATAAGTTTGTTCGTAGTAATTTAGTATAATATAATATGCAATAGAGTTTAGATATAAGTAATTAATTAGATATGTAAGAATGATGTCGACGCTATCGAATTGGGTGTACCTAACCTGTAAGGATAGAGTTGTGTAAATAAATAAATAAATAAATATTGACGGATACGGTATAAAACCTTCAGTCTATAAAAACAGTTACTCACTATATCCGTGACATGTTTTTCAAATCTTAAATTCCTATCCAATACAACCCGCAAGTTACGCGCCTCTGTTACCTTCTGAACCAAATTGCTCCCTAGTCTAATTTTTAGATCATAACTATTGATTTGATGTTTTTGATTTTTCGTGCCCATCACCATGAATTTCGAATTGTCAGGGTTCAAAACCAAACTGTTACGGTCAGCCCAATTGCGTATTCGCTCCAAATCTGCATTGAGTTTATTAACAGCCGTAGTGGTGTGATTGGGCTTAAAAGAAACATCCATCGGCATATAAATGGTAGCCACAGTTTTTTATGGAGTGTCAGACATCTGCGCTGTAATTTATACATTTAGGTACTGTCTCCTGTGGCCGCAGCATGGCATGCAATGTGTGATAAACCCTTTACAAACCTCCCCGTGACATATTTATTTCAGTTATTAAAGCAATGTTGCCATTATTAAAAACTATTTTTTCATTGCAAATACTGAATCGGTAAGATACAGCACTAGACTCATTCGTTCTTTCGTTTATTTGATAATGAACTATTGTTATACATTTTGTAGAACAAGGATAACGATATGAAATTGCGTATATCTTTGTCGTTTAATCGTCGAAACAAAGATAAAAAGTAAAACGATGAAATTTAAAACATTTTAATATATTACTTACATACATATATATGTATATTATTTTTATCTCGTTTGTCGCGCTCAATTTTTGCGTTGATAAAATTACTGTGCAGGTCTGTCAAAATGTTTTAAAATCAGCTGTGACCTTGCGGCCATGTTTGGCACTGCGATATTCTTTGGCAGCCATTGATCGAGGCGCTCGTGATCTTACAAAAATGAGACTTCACGGTGCTCGTCATGTTAGCTAATGTGATAAAAATTTAAAATGCAGGTTTATCGCTGGAGATTGACAGCTACATGTTGATATAATAAGTGCATCGCGGCGGCACTCTCCGGCCTTGTTTCAACGCACCATGTGGCATGTAGCTCCAATGTATGTGTAGTAAAACGCATCGTTATCACTAGACGTCGCATCGCAATGTGTGGCATCGTTCTTACCCGCCTTGTATCTTTAAAAAATAAATAAGTAAACAAAGTCACAAATAACAGCAAGCATCTTTTCCTTTCATTTGTCCATTTGTTATCTATTCGGTTTGTAATTTCGCAAATTTATGAGCCTGTATTTTGGGTACCTTTGCAAAGGCTTATTCGAAATTTATATTATTTACTCCTGTCTCTTTGACTGTTTTACTTACCTGAATATATGTATAAGGTTTTGCATATTTTGTAATTATTTATTGCTCCAAAGTATTTACTTTCTAGGGATTTTAATTCTTTCACTCTCAAAAGTATCGAGCTGTCGAATTTCCTGCTTGAATCGATCGGGCGGGCTAATTCTGTTAAGTCCTTTAAAATTTTACTAATGAATCTTACTTAGTAATTTAAACGGCTTCGGTTGATTCCGCATAACAAAGAAGGTATTAAATATGTCGCTTTAAAAAAAATATAGCAAAATTAACAATACACACTGTATATATGGTATACAGACTAAAAAACAGAATTCCTAAAAATTTTCACGATAGAAAAAAATTACAAACTTACCTCGAAATTTTACAAGAAAACCGCTGTATTCAATAGGTGATTTTTTTTTAATATCAACTGACCTAAATATTACAGGTATACTATACAATATATATTTATCAGACATTTGATAATTTCGTTTCTAAAAATTCTGTATTAGTATACGGGAAAATTTGGAATTCGAGCTGAGGTAGCAGACACTTAGAGCTCGTCATCTTGTAGTCTATGATTCTTTTCTCATATAGTAACTCTTTGTTTTTAACCTCCGAACCAAAAAGAGGGGAGTTATAAGCTTGAAGTCTTTGTCTATCTATGTGTATGTCTACCTGTGGTATTACTTATTACTCTCAAACGAATGAAGGCTAATTTAATCAAAGTAGTTCTTGGCCATAATGTATGAACATCTGTTCATCTTTAACTTTATTGAAATGTTTCATCGTCATGATAATAACGCACACACTCAACATAGCCCAGCACTAGAGAAACCCTGTGTCGCGGGTGCCATGGGCATACACATAGACAAACACAAATTACACCCAAACTCACGAGTGAAATAAATGTAGGCCATACAAATATTTCTCCCGGCCTGGGAATCGAACCTGGGATCTTTGCGTGGCAGTCCGGCATGGTAACCGTTCGGCCACGGAGGCAGTTAAAATATTCAGTTATTATGATATTCAATTTTTTTTATTACTCCACTAGTTTGTTATAATTATTAATTCGGCCGGATTCCTACAGATGGGGCTACGACAAAAAAGTCGTTATAAACGAAAAATAAAGATCTGCAAGAAGCACATAGTAAAATTCAATAAGGTCCGCTAGTTCGTTCCGTGGCCAGTCCCAATCCCAGTTGGCATAGTTTCCGAGACGAATTGCAAAGGATTTTACTCTAAATCTTTGTATTTATAATTGTAACAAATTTATTCATCTATTTTAAAGTAATGCTCTTTTGCCTGTTAGTGAAGAGATCACAGCAACAAGATTACTATTCTTTTTTACATCCACTTAAGCGATCGACTTGAAATATGTAATACAATGGTAATCCAATGACATGGCTTGTCGGAAACCAAAACAAAATTCAGACGCGAACTGCTGGAAATTCTTACAATAATAATATTTTTTTTAGTAGCAGCAGTAGAGCTCCTCGGGTTCAAGAGTTCGTCTTGAGAAGTACTGCCACTTTATCTTTTTCTGAAGCCAACCAGTAATGTGAGCATTACTGCGTTCCACTTGTGAAAGGTGAAGGTACTGGGGAGACATCGGGTAGGATTGGTCAACTTTACTTCTCAAGGCGACTGGGGCGGTTATAACCCTCAAATCGTGACCGTTAGGATGGTTGGTGGCTACTTTGTTCAGCAAGAAGGGCACAGGTATGGTATCAATAATAGCTACCTATTTTCTAGTTTCATGATACAAAGTTTCAGCTTCACATCTACATTGGTTATAAAATATAACAGATTTAAAATTTTATGAACAGTGCCTGATAAAATTGTAAAAGCAAATTGTAGAGCTCCACAAAAGTTCTTCCAGGGACGTACTACCTTACTTATTCCTGCCGCCAAACAGTGAATGCGTTCCAGTTTTGAAGGGTGCTGGTAACATTACAGGCGCGTGGGATTCTTTCTTGTCAACTTATGTCCAGGGTGTCGGGCGCAGTGGCAGTGCTTCTCAAACCTTTATGATTTAAAACTTTGAGTGGCACTGCAACTATGTAGGCGTGTCGCTTACCACCAACTGGTTCGTCCCATAACTTGATATCATAAAAAAAACTTTAACATGGCGTTAATTATGTTAACATTTACATAGAATATCATAATAACCTAACCAGTAAACATCCCACAAGTCCGTGATCCCGTTTTCCCGCCAAAAGCACAATAACGGGCGGATGTGTTACCAACTTCCGTTTCCGACTTGGATCAAACAATGAGGGTAGTATAGCAGCTGCCTTTTGCTTAGAAGCTTGTAAAGTTTAGGTTTAATATAATATAATAAAAAAGAAGCAAAAAAAAAAATAAAAGCAAGTCAAAAAGGTCCATGATTCAGCCTCTGAGGACTAAGCTAATTACATACTCATCGCTGTTATTCTATCATGGCCCGTCATCATATGTAATAACACAATTCAAATAATAATAAGTATGTTACATGTTACGTACAAAACAATAATCAAAATAACAGTAGACATTTAGGCACTGACTAAAATTTGACATATGGAACAATTGGACGAAGTAAGTAATCAATTTGAATAATAAAGAAGCAATTTAAATAGCGTAATATCAAACATACACAAATACACAGAACAGATATACAAACATGATATAAATATACAAAATGAGAACTCATGGAATAACTAAAACATTAACAAGTATATTTTGCATACGTGAGCCTGCTGCACTCTTAATTACGAGTAAGACTAACAATTATTGTTTAGCCGCTCACGCGATGCGCTCCTCCTACCGCAAAATGGCGGCTATTTGGTTTCGCAAATTAGAAAAGCATTCACTTTAAATACAAGTTTTTATAAATAAAAATTATTATTCTGCATTGCTAAATAAATACCTTCCGTACTACCAACAAAAACATCTCAAATAAAATGCAGTAATACACCGCAAATCCTGCACTTAAAAAGCACTAATGAAATTTTTGGTGTACTTGGATAAATATGATAATATTCCGTTTGAGTGGTTCTAACGTTTACCATGAAATTACTCCTTAAAGTATAGTTTATAAACATTTATATTCAGGGTAATCTTAAAAACGCTACTTACGGTATGTTTTCAATAAATAAACGCCGAAATCACCAGCCCAAACAATAACACACACGATTGTCGTGACGTATTTTTGAAGTTGTTTATTTTTTTTTAATGACAGACCCAGGCATTAAAAACTTTATGGTTTGCTAGAGAAGTTACCAAAGTAGCAATTAATATTAGTTCTTTTACCTGTTATAACTTCGATATCCGATAAATCGGTATAAAATCATTACCGGCACCTCTAGGTGTGGTATGCGTCTACGGCTGCATGTATCGCGTGAGCTGTTATTTGCAATGAACAAAAATAAATCAAGCTGCAATAAAAAAAACATAAGAAACAAACAAATTTGATCGTATTGCTTTTGGTTTATTAATGTGGATAAATTTACATTACTACTAAAACCCAATGAAACAAAAAAAGTTGGACGATATAGCAATGCTATTACAATAATGCTGTAACTCAAAACATGTGAAATTCATAATTATATTATTGTTGAACGTAAAATTTAATACTCTACACGTCAATAAAACCGTCTATAGAATATTGTAACAAACAATCAAACGATGTTTTTAAATGAACTCAAAATCAAATGACACTTAGTAGCAGAAATTTAGTAGCAGTAGAGCTCCTTGTGAAAGAGTTCGTCCAGGGAACTACTGCCACCTTACCTAGCAGTAATGTTAGCATTACTGTGTTCCGGTTTTGAAGGGTTAAGGGTGCTGGTGAAATTACAGGCACATGGGACTTGTCGACTTATGTCTCAGGGTGACGGACGCAGTGGCAGTGCCCCTCAGATCTTTGCAATTTGAAGCTTTGAGTGGCTCTGCAACTGTTATGAACAGGCATGTAGCTTACCATCAGGCGCACGACTTGTTCGTCCCGTCAAAAAAATATACATTTTAATTATCTTTCAATATGTAAAAAAAAATATGGAAAATATATAATTCGTAAATGTTTATACCGATTCTGAAAAAGTTCACTTTTTAAGTTATAACACTCTTGTATTATTAGTAGTATCGCACCATACCATAACCATAACAAGTCGATAACCTCACCTTAACGTAACCTTAAAAATGCGTGTTGAAATTGTACAGTTTTTAAAATACATAACAATATTAATACAACTGCCTCAGTAGCCGAACGGTCACCTTGCTTACCATAAAGTACTACCACCTTCCCTATTTCTGCCGCCAAGCAGTAATGTGAGACTGCGATCCGGTTTTGAATTACAATAAGATATACAAAACATATAAATACTCTTGCCGATACCACTTTTATGATACCCAGTGACAGGACGAACAAGTCGTGCATCTGGTAGTAAGCGACACGCCTGTCCACAGCAGTTGCATTGCCACTAAGAGCTGGAAGACGGGCGCAAGGACTTGTTCGTCTTGTAACTTGTTACCAAAAATAAAAAAAAATAAACCTGTGATTAAACCAGTTTCTTTTAGTCAGACGCAAACCCACGAACACAAGAATATTTTATACAATTCTGAGTAGATAGATATAACAAAGTAGGTATAGTAAAAGGGTACCTAATTATACGAAAAGATGGTCATTTACCCACGCCCCAGGGGTCAACGCGTGAAGACAAGGCCCATTGTAGCCGAAACTTGATACGTTTACCTTATTGGCTATTGTGTTGGAGAACAGAGTAATGTACTATAATACAGCGTGTTAGTTTATTTATAGATGTAAACTATGCCGACTAAACATTCACAAAACTTTCGCATTTATAGAATGTTTCAAATTTGACGACTTCGATGACATAACAGTTTGCAGTGTGGGAGCTGGATGAGGAGGTCCCTGGTTCGATTTCCTATAGGACCAAAATGATTTTGCGTCACAGGAGGAACATGCCTTGCTTGCTTTAAATCGCGAAGATCTGTGGGGCACTGCCACTGCGCCCGGATCCGGAGATATAAAGTTATAGTAATAAAAAAGTCCCACGTACCTGTAACTGACTGGTATCTACGATAGCGCTTTCTTTTGTTTTGTTACGCAGAGGTCTCGTTTTCTACCTCTGTGTGTGTCCATGGCACCCGCGATACAGGATTTCCTTATGCGGAGATATGAGTATGTGCGTTATTAAAAAAATATATATATTTTTGTCTTTGTATAATAATAATAATAACGCTCAACATAGCCCCGCACTAGGGAAACCCTGTGTCGCGGGTGCCATGGACACACACACATAGACAACCACAAATTACACCCAAACTTACGAGATAAATAAACGTAGGCCATACAAATATTTCTCCCGGCTCGGGAATCGAACCTTGGGTCTCTGCGTTTTAGTCGGCATGGTAACCGTTCGGCCACGGAGGCAGTTTAGTTTTTTTTAGTTTGTATGACAATAAA
Source organism: Hyposmocoma kahamanoa (assembly GCF_003589595.1). NCBI lineage: Eukaryota > Metazoa > Arthropoda > Insecta > Lepidoptera > Cosmopterigidae > Hyposmocoma > Hyposmocoma kahamanoa. The sequence continues at coordinate 13,840 of NW_020653907.1, forward strand.
ATGTCTTGAATTTTTAACAGTCTCGGAACAAAAAATTGTTGTTCACGATGTTAATAACATTGTCCTGCGAGGTAGTTTGTATTTTATAAATAACCCCGTATATTTTGTATTTATTACTAGTAGAGTTCCTTGAGAAAGAGTTCGTATCCATTTCCGACAAGCAGTAATATGAGCATTACTGCGTTCCGGTTATGAAGGGTTCGGGTGAAATTACAGGCACAAATACATAAGTTGACAAGTCCCATACTTGCCAACTTATGTCTCAGAGTGCCGGGCGCCGTGGCAATGCCCCTCAGATCTTTGCGATTTAAAGGATTGAGTGGTACTGCAACTGTTATGAGCATGCGTGTCATTTGCCACCAGGTTAGGGTGACTTGTTCGTCCCGTTACTTGGTCTCGTAATAATCTCAGTACAGAGTACTAAAAAAACGACCTCAAAAGTACGTGTAATTACGTCTATTTGCGAAGTTTTATTGAAATATCCTTAAATTCGCCATTATACAGGAATTGACACTGGAGATAATAAAAATCGGTTCTCACTACTCAAAGAATATTGAGAGAAAAACGCCTTGAATTGGAGAAATAGCAAAATCAACCATTAAAATAATTGCTCCTTATAAAAATTTAGGCGCTATTTATAAAAATGAATCTTCATGCGTGAACAGCCACCCTTAGAGGTGGATGATTTCCTTCAAAATGAAATGGGACCACTATGGAAGTACCCTCTTTCCAACAAAAAAAGAATCATGAAAATCGGTTCACAAATACCGGAGTTAGCACATAACATACATACAAAAAAATATATACAGTCGAATTGAGAACCTCCTCCTCTTTTGAAGTCGGTTAAAAAAGACTTACATTACAAATATTTACATTGCAATGCGGATATTTTATTTTATTTTTTTATTTTATTTTATTTGGGGTAGCAACAGCCAACAGATTATAAAATAAGCTTAAATTAGGTACAATTTAAATAAGGCCAATGACTGCCAACCCTTGTTACAATTCTTGATTGTATTTATAATTATAGCAACTTAACTACTGTAAACAATTAAAAAATAATATTAAGGACTGCACTGAAATGAATTCTG